>NW_028262290.1:33785000-34005000 GCF_047370975.1 Nipponia nippon | reverse complement strand
CAGAGACTGTTTTTCTCCTCTATTTCTGTAAAACCCCCAAACCACCTTTGAAAACTGTAGCAACAATAACGAGACTATGTGGTTGGGTTTATTCTTTTTGATATTTTTCAGCAATATTAATTATGTAAATAAAAAAAAGTAGAATTTTTTTTTTTTTTTTAATATGGACAGAAAAGCAGGGGACAACTTACCCCTGAGAGTCTCCAAGGAGAGAGGAGACACCTGCTTTCTTTTCCAAGTCCTACAGCATTTCTTGTTCCTCAGAACAATATGATTTTGAGGGAAAGTAGGCATTACTCTACCTCATTTTGCTTCCTATTGAATGTCAAAGGAGATTTGAATGGAGTCTCGTCTACATTTCTGTTTCCCTTTCACTATTAAAGTCTTCTTCAGTATCTCACAACCATGTTGTCACTATGGTCTCTCCATCCTTCTCCTTCCACTTATAATTCTGACGTATTGTCAAGTCTTGTTTTCTGGTGGTGGTCTAGGCACCACACCCATTTGAAGTAAGAGAAATATTTCGGTGGTTTTTTTTTTCCTTCCTCAGGGGACACTATTTTTAAGTTAAAAAGGAATGAGATGTTTGAAAGTAAGAAATATTAATTCCTGTTGTGACTTATTATCAGTGTCCAGCACTGGCTAAATCTGAAAGGGTCAGCTCTTAGAGGAAAACATGATTAATAATCTCAGCATTTTGATAGTGGAACTTTTAGCCCATAAAAAGAAAGAGGGACTATAAGTCTTTGCAGACTAAGAAACATCTCATCTCTGCTTGCAGAAGAAAACCCAAGATGATTCAGAGGTGGGCTGAGACCTGAAGATTAGGCTGAATAGAGCCAACGCTGATTTAGTGTTTATATTAGATGATGGCATTTAACCCCGTGCTGGACCCAATGCAGAGCTTGATATTTTGGGGTCAGGGGGAAAAGGAGTATTGTACTGCCCGGCCATTCACTGTCTAATCCCTCCATGTTTAATAAAGTAACAGCTTTAAATCCATGTGTATCTGTATTTCTTGTGCCTTGTGCATTTTGAGCAAAAAGTCTTTGTTTCCTAGTTACTGTTACAGCCTGTATTTAATGATGTGGAAATAAGACAACATGAACACATGCATTGACAAATTTCATAACTTTGACTCTTAAATAAGATACTTTCTGAGGAAAATGTTCTGACTTTTCATCTATGCACATTGTCTTGATATTTAATATTCTGTAACTTAATTCTGAAACATTTAATACAGCAACATACTGCTCAAACAGGTCTTTACAAGACAAAATGATTATTGATGCCAATTATGACACTTCGGTTCAGTGTTTCAATAATTGCCATATGTACTACAGTCATTTCATAGCTGAAAAAATTATCAGTGATAATTGACTGTGAGTCCTGAACAGGCAGCTTATCCAAGTTCAGTTCAGACAACAAAGGTGCAGGAGAGCCAAAGTGATTTAAGTCCTCAGTTCAATGTGTCATACCCTCCCTGACATCACTTTATTTTTTAACCATCATCCAATGGACCGTATAAGATATATAGGGGTTGATGGCTTTGGCTGCTGAATTTATGAGTAGAATCTCTTGCTGAATTGTCCCATAATTGGGTTCTTAAAATAGATTTTCTAAGATAAGTGCAGTTGTAGTTGTGTATTGTAGCCAAGTTCAGAATTTTTTTCACAAATGTGAACCAGCCATAGGAATTTATAGGGAAAAGTATAATGGCCAGTAATTAATAATGATCATATAGATTAACTGTCATAATTAGACTGGCAAGAAGACTAATAGGCCAAGAAGGAAATAGAATTTTATGAAATTTCATTAATACTAGATTTAAGCCTAACATTCCAGCATACAAGCTGTTTGTAGTTAGAAATGTTGCAGGATTAATTAATTAATTTCAATCTTTTTGCAAAGAGATGAAAGACACTGTAGTTTAGTACTGCAGCTGATAGTTTTGTTTAATGTATGATTAATAAATAATTTTATTGTTAGAATAACCCAGTTCTAGCTAAAACATGTATGTACCTAATTCATACCTACATTTTTTTAATGACCTGGTAATCCTTACTTAGAGTTTAGATTTTATTTTCCTTCTTATATGTTGGATGCAAAGTGGGTGGGGTTTTTGTTTTGGTTTGGTTTGGTTTGTTTGTTTGTTTAATTCTACACATAATTCAGGATTTATTTTTAGGAAAAATAAATATATTGAAACGTTTTATTAATTATGGTTAAGTAAAGATATTGCTGAAAGAAATTCAAGTAAAAAGTAGAAATGATATGCAAAAAAAAAACCAAAACCACAAAGAACTGAAATGTTGCATACTTTGTCACAGATATTCAAATAAAGCAGGACAAAAATATCTGCTCTGGTCATGGCAGTTACCAAAGTCCTTGAAGTAATCTGATATACCTGAAGTTATACTGAAAAGCATTACCGGTGTATTTGGTACCAGTTAAAAGTATCTGGTAAATGCTAGTTTCTTTCATTGATTTAGTAACAGCTCATCTGCATTCAGTGTCACTTCTACAGAGTGAAACAGGAAAAAATGCACTGAAGTATAACAAGAGGAGGAGTTAAGAGAACAGAGCTAGAGAAAAAAAAGGCTTTCTGAGTGTGAAGTGGACTTGATCTCTCTCAGGGATACTCCTCTCAATCCACTTTGTGTCAAGCAACTAGCATGGGTGAAGTTCTCAAGTTCTGCAGACAAATGCATCGCACTCACATCCACAAGCCCTATAGCGGCATTCAATTGGTGCACATGTATTTGAATTTTTCCTTCAAACTACCTGAAATAAGACTAAGCAGAAGCTTTTTTCCCACCCCCACTCCCCTCCATTTATCTTTTAATAGGAGTATAGAGAGGGAAGAGGAGGGAGGAAGGGAGATGACAACAGTAGAAGGGGGTTGCAGACTGTAGGACTGGCAGCAAAGGTTCATTCACATACGTTTATTCCACACAAAAAAGACAGTATTCAACCACTTTGAATAGATCATCATAACTGCTTGTCTGGTCAGCTTTCTCCTTAGAGTTTCAAGTTATAGGGGTCGATGTATAATCTAGGGGTCTTGTCTAGCTGCCTCTATTAAAAAGTGAGGCACTCAATACCAGCTGCACTACGCAGGGTGCCTCTATCTGTAATAGTGCCATCAACAATTCTGAACATGTGCTTTGCGTGCACACGGGGTAGACAGACAGTCTGTTACAGCACTGAAATTTCCAGAGCTGACCACGGCTTATTTTATGCTAAATACACTAATCTTTTACATTAGCTCTAGTCCTTTAATCAGGAAGATATTCATTCATTGATATGCTCCTAGTTGAGGCAAATTAAGTTTGCTTTGATAGCCCTTTTCCCTCTTCTGAAATAATTAGGAAACAATCCAGAGTTTAACTCACACAGCAGTACCAAAGCGTATTTGGGTTTGTTGGGTTTTTTTCATTGTTTCTTTTTTTCTCCCTCTATTTTCCTAAAAAGAAATATTAATTGTATTTTATGTGGTCATTAAATACAAGAAATTCATTAATGGCTCTGCTTCTTTATCTTTTTCTTTTTTTTTTTTTTTTCAGTAGGATGGGCAGGAAAGAAAGATTGGTGTAAGAAACTGCATTCCCTATCTTGAAAGCGGGGAATTCTCTCTCTGTTTTGAAACAGGGAGGAACACAAGAAAGTGGGCAGAATCCGAAGCCCTAGGAAGCTGAGTCTAGGTGTCTGAGGATCTGGAGGCATTCCTTTTAAAGCAATAAATGTTGCTCTCCTTTGTCAGCATAGTTTCCTAGACACATTTGTTACTGCTGGCCCCTATGCCCTTCTCATCTACTCACCTGAATAAATCTAAAAAGAATGGAGGAAAATAATTGCTGCTTGAATCAGAAAGTCTCATGTAAATTTACTCTGTGATATATACCATAGATACAGAATACACTGTGCCCTCGTCTTTTCACATGCATTTAGATACAATGTGCATTATTTACTTAATCATCCAGTGGAAAGCTGCCAAGGACAGATGTAAAAAAGGGAGAAAGACAATCACAGTTTTTCCTTTCCAGACTCTCAGTCCCATTTCTGTTTGCTTTTGCTCCTCTCTCTTACGGCTTACGACTGTACGCATCAGACCCATGTTATAAAAGCTCTCAAGCTTGGAAGCTGAGAAGAATGTGGAAACTAATAATGACATGGCCTTCAGTGCTTTGTTTGCAATGAACAGCGACAACAAAAGATTCCTCCAATGATCTAAGCCTGCTGGAAACACAGTGCCATTTCTTCCCTTGAGATGTGAAGCAAGGAGTGTATTGAGAGTATGTTCTTCCTTTTTAGACTAAGGTGTTTGAATCCTAGGACAATTTTAAAACATGAGAGACCACAGCATCTCATCTAGATCCACAAAAATTTGACTTTGCCCTCCCTTCCCCACCCAGGCATGCACACTGGAGATAAGAACTAGCAGAACAGCAGTGCTACAGCTAATAGCAGCAACCAAATACTACCTGCCTTTTAAGGAACAACATCAGATTAAAACCATGAAGTTTGTTCTCTATGATATAATACTGAATTTTGAGCTTCAAAGGATCAGGAACAGAACTCAAGAATATTTTCTGCAGAGGAAAGCTTTCCATCTGATTTCAAGGTAGCATATGTCGGCAAACTGGTCAGCTCCACTCTTAGTCCCCAGTGTGTGTTAGGAGAAGAGCCAAGGTTTGGAATAATATTCTTGGTACTCTGTTCCTTTCTGCCAAGATTCACAGAGAACTAGGGGAAGCAGAATATAAGTTGCAGTAGCTTTGAAACTTGCTCAAATCCTTTCTCATGCCTGTCTACTATGTTTTCTCTTAGCTTTGCTTAAGTTCTCCTCTCTGTTCTATGCAACTGTGTGCATCTTGAAGGGTAAAGAAGAGAAAGCTTCTTGTCCTCACCATTAGGAACTTGCATAAATCTCTGTCTTCCTTTTTATCTACCTTTCATTTTTACTGGATAGCTCTCTCACACTTCTGTTCTGCTGCATTTGTCTGTTTTGATGTTCTATTTCCTTGTTTGTCTTCCCCAAACTACTGCTCTGTTTCCTTCATTATCATTCACAAGACTAGAAAATCCTACCTGAAAGTAGCCTGTCTGAAAGTCGCATATGTTTTGCTGGCTCCTGCAAATGTTTGCCTTGTCTTCCCATCTCTGTTGGGTTTTGCTGTTTTATTACCTGGGCTCTGTCTCTATTCTTCCCCAAATTAGGGTCTGAACTAATAAACAACTGTCTGTGCAATGCTGCGTGGCCAAACGGTTGAATCTGAATGTAGGACTAGAGCCTTCAATGAAGTCCTCCTTAGCCACAAGGCTTATATGGTAGGTGGTGCAAAATAAATAGACAGAAAAATAAAAACAAAAAGAGCAACAGCTTAAAAAGTGACCCACCTTATGTACCACTTGGAAAGCTACAGGAAAATCTCCCTTTTCATGCTTTTATTTTGCAGTGTTGTTGATTATTTTATCTTCCTCTTTGACACAAGATATCACATAGTAAAAAAGACATTTCTAAAATATTACTGCCCCCCAATAATACCACATAAATAATATTGGAGTAACTTTATCATTTACATCTCAAATAACAGCATTCTGATTAAATGTATTATGCAGCTTCTTTCAGATCACCTTCCTGCGAGAGAAGGATTCAACAGCAGACTGGGTTACTATTACCCTTCAGGTAGTAAGGGAACTTGGATGCTGTTCCAGACGTAACCATAGCCATAATTTGTATCTGTTAGTCCATTCATAAAAAAAAAATACTTTGTGAAGCAACCATTTATTTTTACAGAAAGGAAAAGGTTTTGCCAAGAAATACCTTGCTTGAAGATAGTATTGCACTCAAGGGGACATCCCAGACTAAACCATGAATGTAAAATTTTAGTCTGACTCTGTGGCCACTCTGAAGCTGACCACAGGTCTTCCTGAGAAATCTATCCACCACATATATCTAAGATAACATATGAAACGATACTAGTCTGAGTGTTATTAATGATATAAGATTAGCAAAAACCATGGGGTTGTTTTTACCTTCTTTCCTACAATCAGCAGGGTCATGGTAGCAGTGTTCTTTCTTTTCATCTGTAGCAACTTATACAGTACATTCTTTACAGTAATGTTTCTTGAAACTGTGTGGTAAAGCAAACTTTGTGTTGTTGCAGGTGAGGATAATTTTTTTGTTAAACACAGAAATTTGAAAATCCTCATTCCCTGTGCTGCAGGTTAGGAATGTCAGGTATCCTGTATATAGTCTGGATTGAGGCAGGCTCTTGAGATAAATATTTATTTTATTTATTTATGCATTTTTCAAGATAAATTAGAGTTTCTTCATTGACCATCATTGGACACCAAAGCCCTTTGTGCTCCTCCTCCTCCCCAGGGTTAGACTGTATTGCTTTGTGTCAAAATACCATATTTGAGTTCAGGTTTTTCCTGCCCTGAGAAATACAGAAAGTTTGTTACAAGGCTCTATACTTTTACACATTATCTCACATTATAGCATGTTTTTGGTTTTTTAGGAGTTAGACCATGAGTTTTTCCAGAAGCCTAAGTTAATGAAAAAAGTCCTCTCATTAAACTTTGCGTGTTTGTGGGAGCACAACTGCTGTCCTCACAAGGCTACACTGCCTGCCTATTGATTTTTCTTGTCAAATTTAAGGTTTGTTTTTGACCTATAAAAACCAAAATGGCATGAGACTTTCACAATAGCTGCAGGCATCTGAGGGACTTGAACTGATATCTTGTAAATCTGAGAAGGAGGACTGGCAGCAGAGTTTCCCTGAAGGTGCCTTCAGCTGTGAACTTATTAAAACCATTTTTGTAGACCTTCAGGGTATTCTGCAAGGCATTTCTATTTCCTTATGCTTTTGGAAGAGAAGGAGGAGCTTGAAAGGACTGATACTATTTCAGAGAGGCAGCCTTTAATAGAAAATTTGTCCAAATAATTTCAGGCAAATTCTTTTGTAAGTACATATCAAAATCAAAATGAGGTGTCCTATAAAGGTATCTGAGTACTTAAAAACACATTTTAGAAAGAACTGTGTACTGTTTGTGTTGATAGTATGTTACTGTGTGCAGGGGGAGAAAAAAAGAGAGAAGGAAAATCTTCCTCATTTCTCAAGACTGATAAAACTTAACTGCTCTGGGTTGTGAGAATTTAAAGTGGGCTTGGCAGGCCATGGATTCGCTGACTCCTCTGGAGTGCTATGTATTGTCCCATGTACTTCCAAGGGTAGAATAGACTTTCTGAAGATGCTACTCTATCAAAAATAGAAGGCAAAGTGTATCTCTTGACATCACTACTTGTTCAAGCAATGTAAAGAGATTTATTGGGGAAGAAGGAAACAGGAGAAGCAGAACATCTTCATCTGTTAAGTTTTTTCTTTAAAAGAAAGGCAAATTTCCAAGGAAGAGTATCATAAGGTCACTGCTCATTTTGCAGAGAGATTGTTTAAGGTGAGGAGGGGGGGAAAAATGTGCATGTGGTTATGTATGGGTAGATAGATGGTAATGTGAACAAATGGGACAAGTATAGATATAAAATATAAAAGAGAAATAGTGGATGTAATACAAAGAAGAAAAGGCAAGAAGAAGAGGAGGGAAAGGAGTACTCAATATATCAAAGGAAGGTTTGTGTGGTGGGAGATATGTGGAAGAAAAATGAGATAAAGCTAAGAAGAGAGTGAATTGCTGCTATCCAATGAGTTAGATTGTTAATGAATTTAATGTTGTTAGAGAAGTGCCGCTATTAACTATAATGCACAATAGCACAACAGATGGTTGCAATTGTTTCTTCTTATTTTTGGGGGTGTGTGTTTGAGTCTTTTTGGGTCCAGTGGCATTGGCCATAGTAGAAAAGAACATGGCAGTGCTGACTTTTTCACAGAGGCTACTATGTGTAGTCCCTGGACTAGCTGGTGTCAGGTAAATCACAACAATAACTATCAGTCATTTTATACAGGCCAAGACCTTCCTTGGGGATATGCAAATTATCAGGAATTATTTGGCCTTCTCCATTTTCACCAATAGGTGGCAATATTCATTTTTCCTTTGGTCTCCGTAATGATCTGTTATTCTAAATTTTAAATAATCATCTCTGAGTTCATTATAACATTTTCTTTTGTTTGTCCTGATGCAAATGTATTAAATGATAGGAAGTGAAAATATATTCATAAGTTTCCAGATCATTTAAACTTGTTTTAAAGAAGTTAAAATAAAAGGGCAAGGAACATGAGAACTTCTACCAGATCACCAGAAGCCTATCCACAATGCTTTTGTAGCCCAGCACCTCCTTCTTCATTTCCAATCCAATTCATATTTGTTGTCTTTATAGTAGTGTTTACTTTAATATTGTGCCTGGTCTTCCCTTTTGTGTTTTCCAATTAATTTTCCTTTTTGGCTGCTTAATTAGAAATTGGAGATTGTATGTGTAACGTGAAAGATCTAAATTCCTGCTTTAGAGTTTCTCAATGCTGTTCTTGTTTATATGTGTGATGTATTCTTAATCATCTTATTTGTTGTTCAGTATGAGTTTTTCTTAGCATGTTACTATCTTAAGGATCAGAGTTTTCCTGAGGCCATTGTCAATACTTGGTAGTGTTTTTCCTTGAGTTTTAGTCAATTGCCAACACTCGACTTTCTAGAGCAACGTTGATATGGATATAAGACATGACAGAGGTAGTGTAGGTGCATCTTCATTTCAATCTGAATTCATTTCTGTCCTATGTTTTATCAAGGTCTCCTTCCACACCCGTTAAATTTCTTCCACTTGCTCAGAAGTTAGAAATCAATATTTTTACATACAGAGGGCCAACAATCTTGTAATTCTTTTTAGCCAAAACTAACGCAGAGTTAATTGGAAGTTTTATCTGAGTGAAGACTAAAGGATTTGGCTCCTGACAAAGATGGTACATGAAAATGTATTTTCTTAAAAAGAAGTGGACTCCATCTGAAACAATACAATAGCATTTTTCAGTAAAATGAACTACTTGAAAGTGATATATTGTAGTGGTTTTTGTAACATTGTCATATCCTTGGACTGATGTATGGTAGCAGTTAAAATGATTGTCAAAACAGGAAATGTACAGTACCAGAAAGTATCTAGACAAAATATGCACAGAGTTTTTATGATTGTTTGGCTTGGCTTTGTTTACAAGCTTTTTTTCATTAGGCAGTTTTCTTTGTGTCTCTTGAAATTCTTTATAGCAATTCTCAGGGATTTGTAGCAGCTCACATTGAAAAGTGTTATGCAAACCTCAGTAATATCAGCACTTTCACCTCCAACCTGAAAGTCATGATGCCAGGTTCATCAAATCTCAGCTCACTTGAAATCCATGGTGAATCTAGTGTATGCAGGGGACAAATCATGGAAAAGGTAGTGGGTAGCATCCTATTTATGTTGAAACTGTTCAAGTTCACCCCATCAAAAAAAAAAAAAAAAAAAAAGTACATGAGAACTACCAGCAGAAATGATGGCTTTTATAAGTAGAGATGGCACACAAATTCAACTGCTACTTAGTTCAGATACTTCACTGTCTGTGAGATGTTTCTGTTTCTCAGGCTAGATGGAAGTTTGTAGATCTTACTCTCCTGTCTCTAAGAATCAGCCTTGAAAGTCATTTCTTCACTGCAGTATCACTTATATCTGGTATGAACGGAGCTGATGTGAAGCACTCCCAGTACAGTTTCTCTGAGATACAAGGTACTGCTGTGCGTTAGTCATGACTGAATAGTAGGTTTTTAATGGCCACCACTGCAGCTGAATCAACAAGCAATAAGCTAGCAAAATTAAAGGTATTTAATCTCTGATCCTATGAGTAGTTTTGTTTTTGCCACCCATGATGATGCCAGTAAAATGCAGACACATGAAACTGAATGTCAAAGCCTCTAGCTGTGACTGTTTAATTAGTACTTCAGTTACTGTTTAATTAGTATTTGACCACAATATATACAGTGTTTCTGAGGTTAGCTGAAGGGCTCTCACTGGTCCTTTTAACTTCAATTTTTAAGTCAGAGCTTCTTTCAGAAGGCGGTGGGGTGCCTTAAATTCAAGCTGATGACTTATTGTATGTTATGGCTCAGTCCAAATCAGTACCAAAGGCTGGATAGAAAGAGGACTGTAAAGTAACCACCTCATAGTGAAAAGGAACTGTACCTTATTTGGGGCAGATTAAAGACATAAGTGTTCCAAAGCCACCACGTCTCTGTGTAGTAAAGTCACAAATCAAAACAGGATCAAGAATGACCTATGGAGAACATCTTGTGGATTTCCTAAATAATTGAAATATAAAGGGGTCCTGGCATCACACTGAAGAAACGTCTAGGCCATTCTTCTGTCTCTAACAGAGCCATAGGTATTTAGGAATATGAGACACAGAGTGTATTGTTGTCCTTCCCTTGGAAATTCTTCCTAACTAGCAGTGCTTCCCTGACCAAAAAAAACACCCATTAAGTGCATCAGCCCCAACAGGTCAAAACATCCACAGCTTCATGATTACCCTATATATGTGTGAAATATTGCTTGATCTTCTCAAATAGAATTTTTTTTACTGTGAACAACTGGATGCTGAGCTGAGGATTTGGTGTTCAAGAACTTACTTCTCCTTCACTTCTTAATACAAGGGCATCAGCATTAACTTCCCAGAATCAGAATGAGAATGTGACTTTCCTGCAACTGAAATTCAGACTAAGACGTTGCCAACCTTGGGAGAAGCTGAAATCAGGGTCTTGGACTTTCCATAGCCCTATTAGGGACCTACACACAGGGCTGGTTTTCCTATTCCCAGGATACTCAGAGGAAGAGCTGATACATACTCGCATCTCATGCCAGGTGTCCCAGTTTAAAAACTTTCTGCGCAGCTATGCAGATGGTCTAACTGAATTGTCTCCAAAATGACAATGTCTGTCTTTAGCCCCCTGCCACCCCTACCAGCTTGGGAGTGTTCCAGGACAGCCCAGGACACCAGGAGAGCCCTCCACCCCACACAGTTCAGAAGTGGGGCTGGTGGCCTTCTCTTCCACTCTAATTTTACAGCTGTGACAAGCTGAAGTCTCCATGATTCCCCTTTGTGCCATTTAATTGGGGCCCAGATTTGTCCAAATCCAAAGACATCTCTTCAACTCCATTAAAAGAAAATTAAATAAAGGGAATAATGAAAAACTTTTAAAACAATTTCTGACACCTTAAGCTGTGTGTTAGCTACATTCCTAGACTTTTTGAAAGAAATATATGTCAGGCTTTCATGAAATCAGTGGTCTCTGAATTTGGCCCTTAGTGTTTTAGACAATAAACTTTTCCTAAAATGATGAATCGCCAGCAGATGTTTTCTATTACTGTAGTGTAGCTTTGTTATAATTCACTAGAATTGGTTTAATTTTTGCCATTTTCAACAACTTTTTTAGTGTGTTTATAAAGCTAATAAAAATATTTATCAGGGAGCAAATGTTACTATGCAACATCTCTATTGAAAAATTAGTCAGAAGAGTAGGGCACATAGCCTTTTTGAAAAATTATGACAAATATCATTTTTATATAAATAAAGCAGTTTCAAACCCACAGCTTCTTGAAATAACAACTTCTAGCATAATTAAATGTTAAAACAGAGTGGAAATCTGGCATTGAAAGAAAGAGGGTAATGTTTCATCTGCAAAGAATGCTGCTTTGAATCTTTGGATTCAGCTGCACAGTTAAGCTTGATGCAGTTGCAGAAGTTGTAAAAGGTAAAATATAAGAGATTGGACATTGGGTTAACTCCTCAGCTTCACTAATTTTTAAAGTTTTCAGCTTCTACACATAGAAATGGTGACACTAAGCCACTTTTTTTTTTCTTTTTTTTTTCCTTATGGTGGACTGACTGGAAGCTGAAATGATCTGTGCAACTTAGAGCAACCTTAGCACAAAAGAAGAGAATCTTAAACTGACCAGAGGACAAGCACTTTCCAGGCTGTTGTTCCAAAGGCATTTGATGTCATTGTTAGAAAGTTTTTCTAAATTGTCAATATACATTTTCCAGATCTTAATAGCATCTCATTACTTATATTTAAACTACAGAACCACTGTCCTTATACTAATGGTGCTATACTCCTTCCCCATTGGTGTTTACTCCCTTCAGATATTTGTAGACTGTTATTTTTCCCTTTTAGTCATCATGACAGCTGGGCAAATAGCTCAGAAAATTTTTGCAAATATTTGTGGCGTTCTGAAACGAAGCTGTGTATCCTACTTTTTTAAGCCACAGTGAACTTTGTCTTATTCTTCGTTTAGGAGAAAAAAACCTGCTTTTTCAATAACACTTTCTTCCATATATGTTAAAGTTATTTGAATTTTCTCCAGTCCTGTGTGTAACATTAACACATTACTGTGCTTGTTTTTTTCCTTAGAGACTTAACTTTCTGTATAATCTTTATTTCCTCCCTTTTCTGAGGCTTTTTTAACCTCAGACTTCTGAGAATCTTTTAATGCATAAAAATGCCCCCCTGTTGAATCAATTGGCAAGGCTGTTGAGCCCCATTTATAGATGTTTTTAGCCCTTCAAATAACTAGTCAGTGCATACCTAAAAGCAACATATACAGTTGCAGCGTTTCTGCTCGGAGTTGTGCATTTCTGTATGCAGGCGTGTTTCTTTCCTATAAAAGAAATCATGAAGTCATGGCACACTGAGTGTGATTACCCAAAACCTGCTAAGCATTTTTTATTTCTGCACCTATCAGTGATATGATGCAATATGATTAACTTGACTGTAAAGTAGTACCTGATTATGAATTTTTACAGTTCAAAACGGGATGCTAAATTATATAAATAGGCTCCCAGCTTTTTTTTTTTTTTTTCTTTTTTTTTAATATTTGGTTTGCATGCCTACATGGGGTGAATATTAAGCCCCAGGTGAGATGACTTAATACAATTCACAAACTAGTGACAAGGCCCTGCATGCCAAGAAATGCTCTGTATTTTATATCAAACAAAATTAAATAAATAAAGTGTGTTTGTATGTGTGTGTGTGTGTGTGTGTGTTTGTACATAAAGTGGGGGTAGTGCAGCATGCCTCCAGCTCTATTGTATTATGTTTAGTTTATTTGCTTTGTGAGGACTCAACATCCCCATCATTTTTTGTATTTTCTTGATTCTAGAACACTACCTATTTCCACCCTAAAGCAAAATCTAGCTACAGTCCAATAGTTTCAGCTCTGAAATGTATTGTGTCATGCTCAACAGTGAGGATCACATCAAGTGCCACTCTCCACAGTGAAGAGAGCAGTAAAACACAGAGCTCCTGGGGCTTATCTTTTTCTCCCAAAAAATATTGAATTTCTATCTGTGGCCCACAGCCCTTGCTTTCAAATCCTACTGATGCCTCTGGCAGGAAAATCTGGTAGGAGGAATATAGTCTAAGCGGAGGCTTAGCACAAAACCTGTTCCTCTTTGGCAGGCCGCCATCATTTCTAGGGGGTGAGGAGAATTAAAGGTTCCTAAACTGTTCTTCTTAAAAGTTGAAGGTTTGTCTGGCTTAGACAAATTGACACCAGAACACTGGGAGATTTTCTGTTCTTTTTTTTTTTTTTTCACCATAATTAGATCAATGTCCTGGAAAATATTTGTAGTCCTTATGCTCTTAATGACACTGTACTGCTGTTAGGGCATTGTAGCATCCTTGTTTTGTTAAAATGATGGAATGATGGTAGCAAGGTATAGATTTCTAGCTTTCACAACTTGGCACTTGATACTACGTTAATTGCTTTAGATGAAGTATTTATGTGTAATGTTTAGATTACATCTTTGTGGAATATTTTTGAAAGTAAAATGTGCTTTTATTTCTAACTGTTTAGACACACACTCTCATTTTATCATTTTATCCCACTCTCTGTTCTCTCAGGAATACTCCACAACCCAAGTCATTGATGAAACTTTTTACTCAGACACTGGTAGTATGTGCAATGACTTTAAGATACTTGCCCAACCTACCTCAGCTTTTGCTGGCAACAAAGTGTGACGCACATGCTCAGCTGATTTTTGGTAGCTAGAACAGCTATTTGAACCTGTTCAGCTTTAGTCATTACTTAGAACAGCTCTATGAGCACTCTGTACTGGAGCAGGAGAGAAACTATGCCACTGCCTCCAGAAATTCAGAAACATAAATATGCCTCTTGGTCCATTTTATTACGTTTTTATCAGGAATGCTGCTGCTAGGCCAGGAAATCTGGGCCTCTTCACCTTACCTGGTAGCAAAGTCAAATTTCACTCCACTACATTTGTATACACATGGCATCAGTATTTTCAATTTCTTTTAAAATAGTTTGGTGGATCATATCTCAATTTTTATTAGTGCAGTTATTATTTAAAATAAATAAGGAAGGACATAATAAAATTATTTTGTTACCAGAAGTAAAGTTTCCTTTTTAGACAAATGATCCTTTATGATACTTTATTTTCAAATGTTATGTGTTATCCAATGCTTCGTATTTATTCATTTGACATTTGGGTTTTAAACTAAATAACTTCATAAGACTGATACCATGTTACAATGCACATCTCTGATGAAGCTGTCTGCATGCAAAAAGAGTCTAAAGCTGATACTTTCAAGCCAAAAGCCTTTTTTTTTTTTCTTGGCCCAGGGACAATGCTGGTAAGAGACAATCATCAACTTCAAAGCAAAGGCACAGAAAGTTCCCTGAGAGTATAATGCCTACATGTCTACATCTTATCCAAAAGTCTCCTTCATTAATGTGTCACAAACTAGTGGCATGGTTAATAGTAGTGGGTCTTCTGAAATTATATCTAAATAATTTTGTAATTTTATTTTGAAAGACTGTGTCTCTGTACATGCTCTTTCAGCTTTTTCCAATCCAAAATAAGTCTTCTATAAAGCCAAAACCCCTGCCTTTTGATGGAGTGTGTTAATTAACCAGGATCTGTACCAATCAGGTAATCTCAACTGTCCAAAAAGGTTGGCTGGTCCTGAGTTTCCTACCACAAGTCTGCTTAGCTTTTACCTTAGGTTGGCCCTCACAATCTGTCATTTTTACCTTCTCCAAACTGAGTGAGGAGGTATGTATGCGGGGGGGGGGGGGGGGGGGGGGGGGAAGACAGCCTTCGTGAATCGCCAACACCTGCTTAGCCCTTCAGCAGTGTGTTGCAAACTGCAGACCTTGCCAGTTATTTTGGGAAAATGCGATGCCTTTAAGTGCCAGGGTAAGGGGTGGGTGCTCAGAGTGATGGGGAAAGTGCATTCTTTTGGGACCGTGTGTACTTTCATTCTGGTTTGGGGTTTGATTGTGCATTTTTTTCCCATAGGAGGAGGATTTGTTGGGGACAGGTTTTCAATCATACAAACCATGTGGCTTTGAATACTGACATCAAGAATCCATCACCTTTTCTTATGTTAAGCAATGTCTCACTTTGAAAATAGTCCCACAGAAATTATTGTAGAATAAGTTTCTAATCAAAGGGAGCAAGGATTTCAGAAATCAACTGGGAATGATAGAAAATGAAATCATCTGCTCAAATTTATGAGCGTATACGTTAAGTCATCATTCTCCCTCTCTGGATTTGAGATTTGATCTGAGTATCATAGCACTAGAACCTGTTTCTGTTTTGCTTTATTTTGAACATATTTTCTGTACTCTGTCTTCCACCTATGTGAATTGAATTTTTTCCTCTAGCTCTTCTTTCAGTTATATTGTATTTTTACAAGAGAAAATTTTTCTCTGCAGTCAGTTGTTTCCATATCGATTGCTATAAGTTGGGGTTATTTTTATTAATGTTAATGATGACATTGTTCCACAGAGTTTGTAGTCCTGTGTTCTTAAGCTTGATGAAGAAAGCCTAAAAAAAAAAAAAAAAAAATCTGTGTAATATTGATGCTATTTCTGCTTTTGTTTAAAAGTTAAAGGGATTTACATGGAAAAGGGAAGGAAGGGTATGTCATAACTTCTGTGCTAAGTGAAAGGTTTTGTTTGTATAAATCACATACTGTATTCATCATGCTCAAGACAAATGATAAACATTACATTTCACCATTCCCATAAAAATTAAGAATCTGCATCAATAACACTAATTCTACAGGGGACTGGTTCCTTTTATTTTTCCTTCCTTCTTCCCTGGCATCGTTGTGTAGCAGGACTCATGGCATTATTAGTTGCCATTGCTGCTTTCCCACCCTAGCATTGCTGTCTAACTTGAGTAGCTTTCTCTGGAAAAGCGTGGCCTTTAATTCCTGAAGTCCATTGCTTTTATTCCTTTTCTGCTTTTTCTGTTTCCATTTCCTGATGATGTTGTCATCGTCAGTGGAGTTATGATGAACAAGTTTGGTACTATTTATAGATTCTGGGCTTGTAGCCAGCTATTTTCATGCCTTCAGTGCTATTTAAATCTATTGTTCATTTTCAATTGCAGAGTAGCTTCCTCTCATTTTGCACCTAGAGCTGTGAGGTTTCTGAATCTAGCAACAATAAAATGGTGTTTTTAGTCTCTGTTTAACAAGCCCATAAAATGGAAACAGTGGAAGTTCTGCTTCCTTTGTTTTTGTTGTGATCTATGTGCTATCACTTAATATTAGTTATTAAAGTGGAGCTTCTGCTTCCATTGAAGATAGGACATGGCATTTTAAAAGTTTGATTCAAAGGAGGTTCATTTAGAAGATTGTTCCTCTTTTATTTGATAAACTGCTATGAACATTTGTAATAACAATATACTGTTTAAAAACTCTTGACAAATAGGGATAAATATTCAGCATGCTACATGGACAAGTGCTCCTGAGATTGCTGTATTGTTAATGCAAAGAGAATACCTATTTTTTTTGTGCACTATACTGAAATATATCCCATTAGATTAAGGGTATGGCTCCTGCTCTTGTTCCCATAGGATCTTAGAGTTCTCCTTTTGTGTCTCCTCAGTATTTATCTGATTATAGCTCTCTAAAATAGAAAAAAAAAAAAATAGAACATTTCACAGTATCTTCTCCTTAAATTAAGTCCTTCAGAATACAATGAGGATATCTTGCAAGGCTATTGCTGATATAATAAAGCTATTTAGTTACCTTGAACTGGTGCACCAACACTCTAAATCTAATAAGTCAGATACAAAGAAAGTTTAATGTTATGTTTGTGACTTAAACTGATACTAAAAAAGAGATTTGAAATTTAGAGTGATGCACTGCCTTTAAGTTACTCTGTTGTGAATGCACAATATGTTCTTAGGCACAGAAGCACGAGTAGAGACAAAAGCATATCATATTGCTGGCAAGTTCCTTCCACAGCCTTCTGAAGCTTAGCCTTCATTTATGCAGGTGTAATTTGTGTTTCTGGCTTTGCAACTGCAAGTGAGAGATAATCTCAGGCCTTGCATCAACAAAGTATGCTTAGGTAGCTGCAGAGGTAAAGACTGTAATGCTTAAAGACAAGCTGAAGTTTTGCCAGCCCCTAGTGACACTACAGTTTATTTACCAGAACAAAGTGAGATTGCCATTTTAGAATGTGACTTTTTTGTCACAAACTTAATGTCTTTCCAAAGTGCTAACTGGAATTCCTTATTATTCTAGGAGAGGATGTTTAACCAAAAATTATGCAGCTTGTTGGTTTTGTAGTTAAGTGTTACTATAATAACTTGCATGAACTACTGCAGTATATACATTTTGAATTGTCTAATTTCTAAAGGATGGGCAAAGTTATTCTGATGTTAATAAAAATGAATTATGTTTTTCTGCAACTGTTGTCCCTTCTTTACATCTGAACTAAAGCACAGTCCATGCTGTGAGAAACTCTAAGGATTCCCTTTTCTTTAGAAGTAATTGGAATGAAGGCTATTCCCAGCGTAAGATCTTTTGCAAGTCAGGAAGCAGCGTGCAAATGTTGCCCAGCCATCTCTGAGGAAGCTGATCTGGAATGGAGAGTAGACATTTGCAAATGATATTAAAAAAGAGGAGGATTATATGGAGAGCAGAAGGAGAAAAGAAAACCAAACGAGAACTCTACAAAGATTTGTGTTGGTGGTTGAAGAAGGATTAAGTGCTAGATGTTGAGACTAACTTGACTTTGGTCCATGAGTTCTAGGTTTTACTTTCCTAGAAACTCCCTGAGAGTTTTGAGTAGAGGTCTTAAGCACGTAGATTAGTGTTAAGGTGAAATATAAGTATTCATACAATGAAAGCAAGGAAGAATATGAGGGGTGCATTCCACCAGCAAGGAAATACATCTGAATTTTGTAGGAACTAGGCGCTGTGGTCTCCAGAGAGTCAAGATATTATTTATATTTCTGATAAATCCACAGTGCTCAGCTTCTGCAGGCACTAAAGGAGAGGTTGCCTCTTACAATGGGAACCGGATTCACTGACTGCTGCTATCTTGTCTCACTGAAAGGCAGAAGGCAAACAAGGCACAGACACGTGAGAGACAAGTTTCAGAAACTATCATAAAGCACCTGGAGACTTTTTTTTTAGCTAATATAATTATCCTGGGCATGCAGGAAATGATTGTTGCATACCTTCAGAAAACTGCAGCCTTCTCAATACCTAAGTCTATTTGGGATTTACAGATGAGGTGTCTGGGGGACTATGTCCTCTTATGACTCTGGTTTATTAGGCGTGGTCTAATGTTTTATCCAGACTTCAACATGAAACAAAAGAATCACAGCTGTTGTCATTCAAAAGCATTTGATGGAGTGCAAGACCTCACCTTCTAAGTAACTAATAATCAGGTTTCAGGTAGAAGAAGTGGGTGACATAGGTTCTAGGTCCTCTTCAGCTTGAGTAGACATAAACCATCATCTCTTACCTTCTTAAAGTGACACCATAATAACAAAATAATCTTGAGCAGGACTGTTTTTCTGTCATTCATTTGAAAAGGAGTCACTTGTGAATAAAAGAAGAAAATGAGTGTGGAACTCCTGGCCCCTGGAAGGACAAACTCCAGAAGAAGTGTTGTTGCTCCTCTAGGTTATAGGACATGTTCTTCGGGAGATCCCATACTTCCTAGGACTGTTTATGTGTTTTCCATTAAACAGCTGTCAGAAACTATATATTGTTGTCACCTTTATATTTCCCTCCACCTGTGTTTCAAAAGAAAAAGCCAATCATCCATTCACAAAGGGAAAATGTGGACAATGACGCCTGGTAGAATGCTTAGAGTTAGGCATCTAGCCAGAAGGGCTAAATCCATGGGTGAATTGGGGTTTCAGATTCAGCTCCCCTCAATGCTTTCTATCATTTAGCATGGGCCTGCTCTGGTTGTTTTGAATCCCAATCCTAATTCAGTGCATAATTTTCTCCAGAGACTATACAGAGGTTTTCAGGTGGCTAGAATTGGGGACCAGACACCTGAAAATTCGTATATTTATAAAGCCAGCAGTACTTGCATACAGGGTATCTGCACAAATCAAAGGGTGAAACCAATATTATTTCCATGAGTACAAAGCTTATAGCTTAGTGTTTCAGTCAGGCGATACTCAATACACAATTATTTTGAGTTCTATAAAACCTACCCAAAGATAGTTCTGTATTTCAGCTGACAGTCAAAGATGGAGAATGGCAAAAGGCAGATCTGAAGTCTGAAGCTGAACTGACAAATCTGAACTGATAATGGTGTGTACAAAGGGAAGGACTACCTTTTAATATTGAGAGTGGGGATCTGGGGAGACAAGTGGATTCTGTTTCAGACTTGACCAAAAACTCAGTGACTTTCCTTAGGTCACTTTGGGTTTGTGTGCTGTGGAAAAGAAAATCTTAAAAGAGCCCTAGCTCTAGATAAATTTTATACAGAGATCCACTTTTTATCCCTTAATTCTTGTGCTTGGAAGAAAAATGTCTATAAGACTCTGGAGTACTTTTACTCTATAGTTCCCACTGGTTCTAGGAGCAGTTCATCAAAACCAGTGAAACTCCCAGCAAAGGGAGTTTCTTTGAAATTTCCTTAAACAGACCTAGAATTGTCTGGCTTTGTCTCTTTATACACAAATATAAAAATAGGTATAAACTGCCTGCCTCATTAGTACAGTGCATCTTTTGAACCATAATTAATTAATTTTGGAAAGGATGTTTGCAATGCTCAGATGGAAAGAGGAATGTGTTATTATTATGAATAATTAATTTTCAATGGTTTTGTGGGATTTCATGCCATGAGAGTCTCATTGATTTTAATGGAAGTCACATGGCTAAGCCCACTCACTGTTGTAACTCTGCAGTGTTTTGGGATTATAAAAAGAGATCAAAGAATCTCCATGTCAGCTGTAGTAAATTACATGTCCTATTCTGAATAAGTGGGGGCAAAAGTGAAATGCCCATTTAAAACAACCAGGTCATACTTGTCTGGCAAGCTGTTGATATAATCTACGTTACCCTAGTAAAAAGCTGGACCAATCAGAGGATTACAATAAAACTTTGATGGAAGGGACTCTTTTAATAGACATACTAACAAAATTATTTTCTGGAAAGTTGTAGTAAAGAAATGCCTGAAATTGGATTGGTTTGTAATGTCAATAGCATATTGAAGTCTTGGCAGGTTCTGAAGTACCATGGCCATATATTTTGTAAATGACTCCTTATTTTAGAGAAGGCTGATAAGGGAAAGATTGCCTCTCTTCCAAGAGGGTAGTGGAAAATATGATGGACTCAACCGGGTAGGGAATGCAAGTCAGAAGTTTTGATGCAAAGAAAAACACTGTCACTGGTGAGAGATGAAGTCTTGAGTCGCTATCATCCTGCTGCCAGGCAAATGTATCTTCTGAATGCGCAGAAGTGGAACAAGACATAGGACACGCTCACAGCTTGTCCAGAACTTGTGGAGGGCACTGGAAATAACACTTGAAATGTCCGTAACTTTCCTTACCCACTCTAATACGGTTGCTGATTTGCCCCTTTGCTCTGGTGCAGCCATTTCTACTCACTGTAATGAGAGGCACAGGCTATGTTGCTCTCACTGGTCTCCAGATCCTGATGTACCTAATCCAGCACTTGACTCTGTTTCAGCCAGTACCATGCAGTAGTTTTTACTCAGCAGCAACCATCTTCTGGTAACACTGACTTCCTCAGAACTCATCTTACACTAATACACTAATCACAAAACCCTGTAATACTGTCATAACTTTCCTCAAGCTGCTCAGCCTCCATCAGTGGCTTTATCTATCAATGATTACTTGATTACCCATCCTTCCTCTGCAGCACCTTGTCCGTATATGACCCTTAACTTTCCTTTTGGATTAATGTGCCATAATTAATGTGCTGTAAATGTTATGGAAATAGTACCAATAAACCTCTACTGCATTAAAAATCTTCTCTTTAAAGAGAAATTATTTATTTCCTTTTGCACAAACTCTAAGATAATTTTGGAAACTAAAGTCCAGATCCTCGGTCAGCAGAACACAAGTGGAACTATAGGTAGCGAAGTTGCTTTAATCTGTTTCAGCTCAGGCTGAAGCAGGGAAAAGCATGCTTTGCACCTTTGTCCTAGGTTCTGAAATCCCAGCTCCATGCCTGCCACATTACTGGAAAAAAAACCATGCCTTTATTCCATGTGCATCATATAGAGTGATGAGGGCAAAAAATAAAAAAGCATCCTTCATCTCTAGCTCCTGTACATCTTCAAAATGGAGGTAAGCCATTATTTTTGCCCTCACTGCTGTTGCTGTTGTTCGTCTTCTCAAAGTTGGATGAAGCCAGAGCTACAAACACAAATATATTGGGAAGGAGGTTCCATTTGAGATATATCTCATATGGCTAAACAGAGTAATCTATAGGAAATCCATGGGAAGCAGCAGCTGTCATATGAAACACAGTAAAAGTGCAGGTTAAAGATTCTGAACAAGATTTGGCTTAATTCGGCTTGAACTGAAAGGGTGCAAGAAACACAACCCAAATGCTGAACCTCTGAGAACTGGCTTTTGCCAATGTGTGATTGTGGAGGTTGAGGGGAAACGCTCAATGTTAGTCGGCCTGTTGCAACCTGAGACAGGGAACGGCATGTGGTGGAGTCGTTCCTACTTTTGCCTGCTCAGCCCTGTTGAATGCTGGCTATGAGAAAAATGAAGATCAAGTTGGGGTAAGGATTGCAGCTTTCAATTCATGTTTGCCTAAAATGATGGCACATGCAATGGCCTGGAGTACAGTAAATGTAAATTACCTTCGTAACAGAGGTTAGCTTAATGAACCTTTTTGAAGTATTGCATATTTTTATATTATAAAACTGCCACTCTGTATGTGATCAGACATAGAATTGGAGACAGTAAAGCAAACCACTTTCATGAATAAATGCTCTGAAATTGGCTGTCTTGCACAGGTGGATTAAACATTTGATATAGTCGGATACACCTGCTGGAAAAATCAGGCTTTCCTGCTGAGTGTTATAGCAACAAGGAGATTGACTAGGTGGACCAGAGCACTTTTTGTATTCTTAAATTTCTGTGTGCTTGTAGCATACGTCTAAGCAAAATACCACTTAAAATACTAATACAATAGATATTTAATAGATTTAGTACAGTACTGAAGCGATAATACAGCAAAGAATGTCATTGATACTACCAGGTTTTTTTCTTTATATTTTCAAATATATATGTGTGACATAATGCATTTCTTGCACCACACCTGCTTATTAATATATCCAGAAGGTGATACTATTTGAATATAAATTAGGAACATTTTAACCAAAATTAATATTCATATCCCCTCCTTGTGGTGTTATTTAAGTGGTTTATAATTTATAGGTATTGGGACTATTTTATATGTTGATCTCTTTTGGAATGTTGGTGGAAAATCTAACTTTGTTTGTTCAAATAAAGTAAAGAATGGTGATCAAAGCTTTTTAAACACAAAATCTTTCTAATGGATTTTGAATTTATCTTAGCCTTTCTTCTCTACTTTGTGACATTATGCTAAAATATTTTTTTTTTGTTTTCTATAAAAAACTTCAGCTACCTTTTAAATTAGTTGTACTAGTGGCTTTGATCTGAAACTTTGAAACTAAGTTCCATGTGTTTGACAACCTTTATATCAATCTACTTGAATTTTCCATTTAATTTCCTAAACTTCATGTGTTGCCACTGTCCTTATTTCCTCATTCTTGAATATATTTTGGCTTCACACAAAGTTGTTTTATAAGGAAAGCAGACTGCTATAATACCAGGATGATATCTTTTCTTCCCTTTCCAGTCTTGATATTGTTTTTTATATTGACTGTCTTGAAAAAACGTAGCAAAAATTACAATCTGAATTCCACCCTTTGGAGTACATAAAGAAAATAAAACGCTTCTTTCACAAGTGTTTTGTATCATATAAATTAAAAAGTGATTCAAATACATGAACTCATAAGTCTTTGAATTTTATGACCTCTGAGTCATCCTAAATACAATTTGATTGCCTTAGGGTACATTCAGCTGTTGTAAAATACAGGTTGCTTTCATGAAGAGAAAAGAATCATAGAAACGTGTGAGAATTTAATTTTAATGCAATTTAAAATGTAACCTTGCCAACTGCAATATCTATGTTTGTCATTTCTGCTTTTGACTTGTACTAAACAGCACCTTGATTATTACACAGGTAAAATATTCAGTGTTATGTTATGGCTACTGCAAGCATTGATTAAACTCTCCAGTGTTCATGAAGGCTGACAGGGATTCAAAGGAGGAAATGTAAAACTTGAAGGTACAGCAGAATAGTGACATTTCACTCTATAAAGCTGCCAATATTTTAATCCTGCACGTAAATCATTTTCATCAGTTCAATTCCATATCTTAATTTGTGTAGCAAACAAAGTATTGGATTGCATTATGTTTAATCATTAAGAATGTGATATCAATTTCCGTATATTTTAAGTTCCTGAACAAGAAATAGAGTTAACATTTTTAGCTTCAATTTGTTTTGTTTACAAAATAGGAATGATTAAGGATTAGGTCTAATTTTCATGCTCTGATCAGCCAAAGTTTCATTATTTGCTTTTATAGAACCTCTAGTTTCTCTGCTTAAGTGATGTCTTCGTCAATGATCATGTTGTATTCATTTAGAGTGATGATTGATATGGTAATAGATACAGTCTGATTGAAAGCAACCTTTGTCAATAGGAAGGCCAAATACTCAAACAGTGTATTGGTCTGAGTTTGCTCATTATTGGAGACCTTTCATAGTCATATTGACTTGCTGTCCAAATGTTGTTACTTACCTGATGCTTTCATTGTTTAAATGGTATAGACATTGGTATTGAACATGACTTTTCCCAATATTTGTCCTAAAATACACACATGGCTCAATTATCCACTGAAAATGCTTAAGGTCTATTTTCAAGGTATTAAAATGGTATTTGGGGAATATAAACTAAAATTTTATGGCAGAGAAAAACAGGGTCCTATACTGGTGATGTTAATGAAATGTGTTCTGTACTCTGTATTTCTTGATTTTAGAAAATGATAGGAAGTTCATTTTTTCTGAAATGCTTTCTTCACAGCTGCAGAAATCCATGGAATCACCCCTCTCGTGAAAAGAGCATTCTAGGGTCACAGAAAATGTTACTGTTCCCTTATGTGTGGATTTTGCCATTCAAGAGCCTTTCTATTCTCCTTGGTGAAATTCTTCTGGACTCATTCTGGCCCTAATCATGTATTATACATGCTTACAAAGTGTGGCCTTGATTTGAATATTAACGCATTTCAGGAATATCAGGAAAATGCAGGCCTCTTCCTTCTTCAGACTCATTGTACTTTGAAATTTGCCAAGAGACCAGGCACCACTAAACTCTTAGTTTTTAGAGCAAAACCTTAGGGGTACAAGATAAATCGAGAGAATTGGTTACGCAAAGGCAGAAAGTCTTCATGAGACTTTGGAGCTGGATTACACCTCATGACATTCAGTGCACCCCAAATAGCAGAGAACTAAGATCCCTCTTGGAGGACACAGAACAGAGATAAATCATGAGTTAGACATGAGGTGTTTTAGATGTGATTGATGGCTCTCCCCCCTAACAGACAGTGTAATTACTACACTGAAACAATATTATGACTCTATTCTTCCTGTCTTGTCCATATCTTTCCCAAGATATCTTCCATACCTTCCCAAAACTTAAAATTTTCTTTTGCTAAATTCTTTGCATGGTCTTCAATAACCTCCTTTTTTTCCCCTGTAATTTACCTCCAAAAGTGGATAGTTCTACTGCAGACCTTTTCAGATCCCTGCTGACTTTTGAAAACCCACTCAAAAATGAGATGATGACATAAAAGAATTAACCTTTGATACATGAAAGATAGGGAAATGGAGAAAATGCAGAAAAGTTTTTCTCCTTTACCCTGTGATTACATTTTCCCTACATAAAGACACTTGACTGGAAATTTCATTGATAATTTAAAATTTATGAACTACCACATGTGATTGTGAGTAACACTGAATCATGCTTTGCTTACATAGTTTTCAATTAAATATATAGTAAACATTTGCCATTTTCTGAAGTCTCCTGTGACAGTTCCTTCAGAAAATGTAATGAAAGGCTAGTTTGCAAGATTTAAAAGCTAAGGATACAGACACAGCAGATATACACTTTTAAAAATTACTCTTAAAGATTAAGATTTAGATAGATTTCCTTCCAAGGCCTGAGGAGGTATCTATTCTAGCTACGAAAGTGTCTATATTTGTTTACTGTGATTTGATCAACACTGTTTTCCTTCTAAATCATCTATTACTCAAAGTACCATTAAGCTATGACTTTTTTGAAGTTTGCCAGTAGAAGCTCTGTCATATCTCTGCCTGTACATAGTTCCTGAACTTGTGGCACTAGCCATCATCATACCACAGCTACATTAGAAGACAGACAATAATATGCATGCAGCTATCCCTTGAACAATTATACCTTTCTGTATTAAGGTGTGAGAATGGATGGCAAAGAATATTTTGAAAAAGGATTTTTCTGTTGTGTAAGTGCCATAATGCTCTCCCTAGATCCCTGGAAATACTTGCAGGTCTGGTGAATGCCCAAGGTAAAGTTTCTTTCATTCATTTGTTTCTGAACTGAGCAACCTCTTCAAATTGAATGTAGACTCTAGAAGGAAATATATGTGTCCTTGTTAGGCTGGATGCAAAGATAAATCATTTATTTCAGAGTTCAGAGATGTGTTGAGCAATGTCACTCCTAATTTTTTATTTTTTTTTTAAAAGGTAAATAATGTAAAATGCTATGTTTGCTTCTTTGGATTTTTACTTCAGTTTTGGTAATGTTACCTTAATTAAAAATAAATAAGAAAATTCAGACCTGCGGATATTTATTAAAAATCTCAGGAGAGAAGCCCTCCAGCTTTCTACAGCATTTAATTTATAGAAATTGAATGTTGTGCTGTACTCAGCATATTTATTAAAGAAATATATGCTCCCTTCCAGAAAAGAGCAGTAAGTATAAGTTTAGGTATTTGAAGAGGTTTTGCCCTCCTCTCCTTATAATACTAATGAGGAAATATTTCTGTTTAAATAGGAAAACAAAGTAAACAAATCATCAGTGTCACTGTATTCCTGTATACGGATCTCTTGCCTTGCCAGTTTATATTGCACTGAAGAGGAGCCTTTGTGTTGCCCCTATTCTAATATCAGTTATGCAAACTCAAATTTTCCCATACGTAAAATCTGAAACTGTCTGAGATTTAAAATGGCCACTACCAATGATAAAATGGCATAATCAGTGTTGTGACTCCTCAGCTTTATACATACGAACAGAAACTGCCCACTAAGCATCCCAGTAATGCTGGCACAAATTGCAGTGTTTACTGCTAAACTCTTAGTATTTACAAAAAGCTGTCATTGCATAACACCTGAACACCAAGGCATGTCCCATTTTAAACAAAAGAGAAAAGCATGGCATCACACTCTGTGATGGAGAAGCTAGAAAGAGGGAAAACTTACAGATGCTGAAATATAAAAGAGGAAGATAATATGAGCAGCAGATGTTGTGAAAGACAGTTCAGCAATGTGGAAAGGAGCCTGGAGAGTGTAATTAGAAACAAAGGAGATGAAAATGTCCCTGATGATAGGCAGGCGATAGACTGAAAGTGTTCGCTTTTCTTTCTAGAGTGATAACAATGTTCCTTTTCTCTGCCCTTTGGGAATATCTACACAGTACTGGTGGGCAGATATGATTCCAGGATTCTTCTCTTCTGAGCTGTCAGGCACAAAGCTTTCTAAACTGGAAACTATTACAATTATTGGGATTTTTCCCAAAAGTTCGAAAAGGAATAGGAAAACAGGAAAATTCAGGTCATAACATCTTTATTCTCCAGTAACATAAGCCAGCAATTGCTATTTTTTACTTGATAATAGCTACTTTCTATTTTGTAAGTCAGTCTGGAATTCAGAAGGCTTTGAAGTGCCTAGCGCTTATGAGTAACCTCTTTTGGTGTTGAGGGAGGAAAAGAAACAGCTCTTGTGGGATTCCCACTGGTGAGAGGCCTTCTGGAAGAAACGGTGTTCCCTTGGCATGGGCTGCACTGTGGGGGAAGTTGACGGGAATCTACTGGGCTTAACCAAAACAAATTTGCACATCTGTTTTATAACTTTACAGCTTACCATAACAACAACAACAAGAGCAAAGTTATTTAATGAGAGTGAAGAAAATACTCATGCTGGTAAAATGTGGGCAGTCATGAATCAAGGGCAAGAAGTCACTCTAGCTGGGCAACAGTTTGCCGTGGGCACTAAAGGCACTATGAGCAAGAAGGTTTGAGAAAGCTCTTCAGATTGTGAAGGAGGTGTTTGTTTTTGCAAGGAAAAGAAGATTTTGTTCAAGAAGTTTGCCTTTGGTAGTGAAGCCCTGAAGTATTATGTGCTAAGTTCCTCTTCAAAAGAGATGAAGCATTGCAGGGACTGCTGATAAAAGATGGAGGGAGCTAGTTGAAACATCTGTTTTAAAAACTGAAAAGACAATCAAATAGTGAAATATTTCTCTGTTTAATTGTGACCTTATTCCAGAGGACAGTGCTGGGGAATGATAATGTGGATATGAGGAACTCTGGTAGATCTGATCTGCAAAAAGCTGAGATGTTGCATTTATGTTCTTCTTCCTGAGTGCATGTTCAGCACTGGACACAATGTAACTTTTATCTGTGCTAGGGTATTTACACACAATAACAGTATTTGTCATTAATATGTATAAAGATAATTAGAGGAATAAGATTTATTTTGTTAGCAAGCATTTCAGGTGAGTGGAGACAACTAATGCGAGAATGTAAATGATGTGATGAAAAACAGAAGGATACTTTTGGAACAATCGGACATATGCTGAAGAACAAAGAAAACGGGACGGGGTGGAGGACAATGTATTAGGCAAGTGAGTCTGAAAGGGAGTCTTTTCAGAAGAAAGGATTCAGAACTATGTTTTGCATTTTGAACAACAGGTACTGGAGGAAACATTTGATTAAAATTTGGAATGTAGACTAGAGAGAAAATATGTACACAGTAAGAATCCGATAATGGGCAAAATTAAAAGCAGGTAAGAAATAGAAGGAAAATTTTGGATTTGGAGATTTGGGATTTAAGAGTAATGATGGAGCTGCAGAAGGAGAAAGGCTAGGGGTAGAACAAAAATAAAATCTGAAGAACTGAAGGAATTGAAAACTTGTAAAGCCAAATATAGCTAAATCAATAGAAAGAAAGTTTGAAGGAAACTTTGAGGTTGTGAAAGATGTAGGAATTAGGAACAAATGTTTTATATATTTTCTCTTAAGAAAAGTGGGAGAAAAAAGGATAAAAGGACAGAGAGGGAAGACTAGGACATTCCCTAGGTTCCCTTCAGTAGATGGAGACAGAAAAACAGATGATGAATGCTTGGGTTAGTTTAAGGTAAAGAGGAGCAAACAGAATAATATGAAAGAGGGACAAAGAAGTGAAGGATATAGCTGAAATTAGAGACCGTATTGATAACAGGGGGGAGTGAAGCTGGGGAGGGAAGGATGGATCTGTGAGCATCACAAAATCAGAGAGGATGATAGCTTGGAGATCATAAATACGAATGAGTGACAGGCTGTGGAAGAGTGAGGAACAGTGAAGAAGAACAAGAGGTGATCTGATAGAAAAAGCATGAGAACTTGAAGATCACTACAATGAGCTGGTTCTGATTTTATTCTTTTCTTTCCCATTTAAACAAATAAATGCTTTACCATATGATACAGTTTTCTTCATACTTAAACCTCTTAATTGAACTTTAAATAGTTCTATTTTGCACTTTCAGATATCTCTCTAAATGTTGCCTCTATGTACTATTAGGAAAAAGGAACTTATTCCAAAGAAACTGTCAGGAATACCAGTAATCAAAGAGTTTTACCCAGCAGAGAAAAGGACAACTTGATGTTTGCAGCCTAATTAACCAGAGTTTAGCTTTATGTATTCAATGCAAGTGCACAAAAATTAAACATTTTATTGGTGTCTGCCTGTCTCTGATGCATCCAGCTCCACCTGTATGCTAATACTGTTTGCTAATATCTTTTCTTGATGGCATGTGACTATAATTTTCTGAGTGTATCAGATCTGTTTAGCACTACCCAAAATATAATGGCATGAAGATATAAATGCTAATGGAGAAAGTGCACCATGGGGAACACCCATCATAACATGAAAGTAGTTGCTTTATGTACATGAGCACTAAGCAAAGAATCTTGGCTTTTGTTTGAGGTTTGATTTTTTTCCAGATTACTCATACCCTAGATTTTTTTTTAACCTTATAGCTTGTCATGTGTCACATACAACATATAAAATGAAGCCCAAATTGCTACTTGCTACAAATTAAGCTGAAGAAGGTCTGCGTCTGATCATCCTAAAGCTGTGAATTGAGCTTTCATGGATGGATGATTTTATTTCAAGTCACTTCTTTTCATTACAGTTGCCCCAACTATGGACTTCATTTCAGAAGGACTTAAGATGTGAGTGCAGGCAGTTTTGACATAAGTTATATGAATAAGTGTCATGGTTGGGGAGTTACCTCAGATGTGAGATCAGTACTTGTGCAAATGGTAACTCCACCACAGAAAGAAATACCTGAGTGGCATGTATATCCTAAAAGGATTACAGAAAAATAGGAGAGAAAATGTACAGAAGTCCATCAAGACAAAAGAATTATTGAGAAACACTAAGTTCCCATGTGAAACACAACTTTTAAATTGTGATATTGCACTTTGATGCATATGTCTTTAATACATGTAACTTGGAGATGATACATTGTTATTAGAGACTTATCATGCCTGATGTGCAATGCAGAGGCGTTTGTTTTGATGAATTGGAATTTGCTGTCATGAATCCAATGGCATCAATGAGACAAGTCACTACCACTAGCATTCAGAGGCTTATAGCTATAATTACCCTATATTAATACATAGACATATACAGGACAGAAACAAATCTTTATCTATTTGTGTCCTCTGCCACAAAATTCTTATTTCTGTCAATGCTTTATACTGCCTGTGCATTTCGAACTTAATCCTGCATATCAAAATAACACTTAGTCTTTATAGCTACACTAAGTGTTCATATAACTAAACATGTATATTATTCTGGACTTATTTCTGTGAGATTCATGCATACTGTATCAAGAAGCAGAGGATGAGAGACAGAAGTGAGAATTTCTTCCCTGCTTAAAAAGGATTTTAGCTATTCAAAATATCTGAGAACAGTAGAAAGATAAACAAAAAGAAAAACAATAAATTGTAGAAGCTGAATTCTTTGTTATAAGATGCATATTCATTGGAGAAAAAAAAAAAGCTGGAAACATTTTAAAATTGCACATATATAAGTTACAGCTGCTCTGGCTATCCTGTATGTCATTCAGTTTTAAAACAGACAGCTTGGCTCTGTTTATGCAATTTTAGAACTGCCAGACTCTTCCTTAGAAATAATGTAAATGCAACTTGTGAAAAGGGTCCAGATATGGGAAGCCACAAGGAGCTGTGCAGATTTCTAAAGTTTTAAAAGTTCTGTTTAAAATTCTAGGGAAAGGAAAAAAAATCTCTTTGTTCATAATTCCAGAAGATTAGAAAAAGTAAATATTATTAAACATGTCTCTCTTTTTACGCAGATGCATAAATTACTGGGCAAATTATCACTGTATGCTTGCCTTACTCTTTTTTTGTAGGTTTTCATTAAGATTGGAAGCAGGACAGGATCTGACTAAGTTTGGCCATTCATGAGGATGTTATCCACACTTGGGCAAACTGTATATGTAACATACAGGTATGTGATGTAGTCTAAGGACAGCCTGGAGACCTTCTTCAAGACCAGGCTTGCCTGTGGTATAGCTTGCAAACTTGCAAGTACTGTCTTTGGTAGAGCACTTTGGATGTTTGCCATGTGTCTGGGCATGCCCAGATAGGCAACACACAAACTATGAGACTTTCATGAACACAGGAGGAAAATAAAAGGTGTGAGCACAACACTGCTAAATGCTGTAGATACTGAACTTTCTGAGGAATTGTAGAAACATTCAGTAGTCTGCTGCTTTTTTTTTTTTTTTTTTTTTTTTTTAAAAAGTCAATAATAAAGTAGTGGATAGATTTAGCTAGATTCACTACAGGTGAATCTAGCTTAAAATCTATACTCAAAAGTGACAAAAACTAGCAACTCTCCCATCTAAGCTGCCTTACCACTATTTGCTTTGTACAAAACACTTCTGAAAACTATTGCATTTATCAATTCATAAAGTATCTTACCACTTGATTTTTTTAGCAGTTTGATTTTTAAAAGTTATCTTCCTCTTTTAATATAAACAGAAAAAAAGCTTAACTGTGGCTTTATGTTTTGGTCTAGGTTTTGGTTTGGTTTTTTTTAATGTTGTTCTACTTAAAACTAAATGTATGTTACACTACCTGTGTATCTTGCTTGTGACATGCTATACCTGGTTCATTTTTTAATTTGTCTGAGCTTGTCTTATCATCAGAGATGTAGTCTGTTATTGATTAAATAATTCATTTAGCTGTCCCCAAGATGACAGATCTGCTTATTGTCACAAGAAAGTTGATATACTATACTTTGTTTACAAAGGTTGTACAACAGTCAGAAAGTAATGTATAACTACAACATTTTTATAGATTTTACGTATTATGTGCATTTCATTAACCATTACACCCAGGAAGAAATGTATATTTATTTGATAAAAATTGAAATTGGCACTAAAATAACTCACATTTATTGGTTGTGCTCAAAGTAAAAAGAAACAAGAAAAACTCACATGGTGAATTAGCTTATATACCTTTCAAAAATCTCATCAGGTTTGCTAAACTCTCACATTTAACTCTTTCAACACTGCTTTGGGAATGTGCAGAAATTTCCTTCAGCCTTCTAAAGTTTCACTGTGAGCATATGGTATAGTGCATATTGCCACAGACACACACCCAATTTTGCTTCTCTGGATGAACTTCTCACATGTATTCAATGGGTTAAGAAGAGTTTATCTCATTAATCCTGTGCTTTAAAATATAATCCTGTTCATACTTTGACACTACATTGAAGTAGACATATTTTAAAGTAACAGTTCTAAGAAATACTATTCTTTCTTTACCCTCCCTCTTCTTCGCTCAGAATCCTACCCAGAACCTGGATTAACATATTGATTAAAAAAGTGATCATCCTCACCATCATCTTTTCCAGCTACAGATCTGCAGCCAAGCCCTGCTTTTAGTCTCCACTCGTGGAACCCACACTCTTTTCAGGGACTGTTTCCGAAACAGGCTCTGCAGGGGATTTGAAGATTTGGATATGAGGGACAACAAGAAGGGAGAACACCAGACTAGGAGGTGTGCTCAGCACCCCACTGCCATCCTGCTGAAAATGCCATATACAGCAGAGACATTTGCAAGTAATTATTGTTAAAGAATAGGAGGAATGGTGAACTTTTCATATTTGAAAATTGTTCTTTCTTACATTTGGGCCTGATGCATTTCATCTTGTCAGCTAAACCACAGTATAAAAGCCTTGATTTCAATTTAATAAATTCATAGATACTAAAAAGGAGTATTGTAGGGATGATTCAAAGCCTCCAAAATTTTCCTAATTCTCAAGGCATTTCCTTTTTTTATGTAAATATACTTTACAGATGTTGAGTATTTTCTTTTTAGCAAAAAACACTGAAGAAATTAGGAAATATGCTAACTAGCAAAACCATGTGAGTTAATTTCCAAGTGGAAAGTGATACGTAGGTACAAGAGTTTATAGCAATACTAAATGATCAGCAAAAATGTGCTTAGGCTGCAGCAGTAAAATACGAATACTGAAAGTTAAGAAGTTTGGAAATACACTATTTGACTTTCTAGGCAAAAATGTTCATTGTCTGTTATTTATATATGAATTTTGTATTAAATTACTTTGGATGTACCAAAAATTTGCCCTGTGATGTTCAGTGCTCTATTACAATTCACAAAACCATGTTAATCTCTTTGCTTTCTAAAGGAGGTACATTAGGAGATTTTTATTGTTTTTATAACTCAAATAAAAAATGCATACAGTGAATTTATAAAGATGTATGTTTATGGATGTCTATGTCTACTTACATACTGCATATATAGGGTACTTAATATGTACATTAGCTAGACATGTAAATAGGCATTTTCAAGCAATAATAACCACCCAAGTTTTTGTTTAATATGTCAGTACTTTCTCACAAGTTTTTAGTGTTATTTTCCTCACAAAATTTGAACATTATTGATGCATATCATTCTGTAGTACCCTCCAGTGGATTCAAATTATGTGTACAGATTTTCAATTTATATATTTGTCATTTTTATAAGACTTCATACACTGTTTCAGTAGAAACAATGATCCATATATGAAGAAAAAAATTAAAAATACATTTTCATAAAAAGGGCACAAATTATTGATAAACACATCTATGTTTGCAGATTGGTTATTTCTCAGGGGTTATTTGGGGTCATAATTGTAAATCTCATTACCTTGCTTGAAGGAGAAGGTCTCTTTCATTATTACGGTGCTGAGGTCCATATCCCTGAAGCTAATTGCAAGGTATTGCCTCAGAGTTCTAATTGTTTGCCATCAAAATAGCTGTGTAAGCTTGATTAACAGTGTTCAGCAACATTCATAATAGTCCAAGCCTGGTCCTGCATAAAATAGAAACTGGGAAAAAATCAATAAGATTTAATAAGATCAGGAACAATCACTTACAATAGTACATCAATCACACAAAGTAATAGGTGCAGGATTTGATAGGGTCCTGAACTGCCTGAGAGATTCATAACCAGTACTCGTTAATGATTTGTTCATTTGCATTTTATCAATCCAGTTACAGCTGACAAGCAGAAGGAGCAGTAAGGAAATATGTTGACTTAAACTCATCAGAGTTTGCAATTAAAAAAATAACAGATAACTTAATAGGAAAATCAGGCATAGCTATAGATGTGGAGTGTGTATATATATACATGTGTAGATGTACTCTTTTTTGCTATGAGATTATAATAAATTACTACACCATAGTGGCTATTAGTATTCCCATAATCCCTTAGAAAGTCTGCTTATGTCTGAGAAAAAGTACAACAAAATATAAATTTTTAAATTCTCCTCGGTGCTTCACAATTTTCTCTCTCATTGCATTTCACATAGTGTAATGCCATCACAATATTTAATATGAAACATGCATATTGCCTTGTTTTCGTACCCTTTTAAATAAATAAAGCCCTGGGCTTTGCCTTGGGCCAAACCCATATCAAACACAAAACCAATAATAATGAGATGGCTTTCTGGTGATTATTATTTAGCATTATATCCTATATCAGCAGATTTTATGTTTTTCTAAAGTAATTAAGTTTTGTTTACTATCTGAACATTTTTTAAAATTGTCATGAATAAACATCAGATCTCATTTATCCAGACTCTTGCCTGTTTGTAATGCATCAATCTTTTGTTTAAAATAAGAAACCCAGAGCCAAGCCAAACTAAAATGCTACAAAAAACATGAGCTGCCTTGTGTGTGGATGAGTTATTTAGAGAGCTATCTTGTGAGACTATCTGCAGAGCATGTTTGTTTGCCTGTGTTTGTTGGGTCCGTTTTGATGAGTGTCTTGTTATAAACCAGATTACATACCTCCCTTTTCTGAGGAGCAGTTTGCTCTTTTAAATGTAGTAATTCTAATATGTATCCCAATTAACATGTTTCTCTAGTATCTTGCCTTTCCATGTCCTTCCACCAGAATTTCTTTTCCAAACAAAACCTTAAAATACTATTTTTGGGTCTCTTAAGAGTATCTCTTGACCCAAAAAATACGTTGTTTACTTGTAGGATCCCTTTTGTTGCTCGTTTTAGTCAGCTTCTACATTTTAAAAGGAAAGCAGCAAATTCTAAATCAATATATGCTCCTGTCACATCATCTTATACTATGACAGCATCTAATACCAGTACAAAGACAAGGCTTCCTTAATGCATAATGGTTTAAAATAGAGATTGCCACCCAGCAGTATGATATGGCAAGAATTGAATTTGGGTTTTCTGTGCTACATCAGGCCCTTTGGCCTTGAAGACTGTAATGGGGGAGCTTCCCAGGTTAGATGACACTATGATTTTTGAGGTAAAAGGATAACTGAGCTTACAGGCTGGCTGATGCTGTGATTTAAAGGTTGCACCACCGCCATCTCAGTCGTATGCATTTTGTGGAGAAAGAATTAGCAGGTTGGTGGCTTTTTCGGAAAATTGGCTCAATCTCTAACTGGATTTCAGAAATTATAGTCTCTAAACTGCTATTCTGGGACATGTAAAAACTATCAGCTAGTGTATTAATCATGGATTAGTCGTAATAACTATTAATTTTATAGTACTTTCAATTTTTTATAACTTTACAAATATATCCTGAACTGGATAATTAAATCCACGAGCTATATTAAAATCAGAGTAGTAATAAAAGAAAGGGAATGATTTGTAACAATAATTCTTGTGAAGAGAATATTCTTTTTTCTCTTTCTGAGCTGGCCATGAATAATATGTGATTTTTATGAATATGTTTGTTTCAGTAAATGGATGTTTCATGGAGAAAAACTACAGCCTCTGAATTTGTTAGATATTCTTGGATAAAAATATTAATTTGACTATTAGATGGGTGTGATTCAACAGCTGTTCTATTCATTTCTCTGAGTAGGTTTGATAAAATGGTTCCCTTGTCAGCTGCTACTCCAGCCTCCTCTGTAAGTTGGTGCCCATGAGCCACAGATGCCCTGTAGCACCTTCTAAACTGCTGGAGTCACCAACTAGAGGTAAGCCAGAACTGATTTCCATTCAGGTTGAGTTTAGGTTGCAGTCTAGCAGAAGCTAAAATGTGTCCCCTTCAACCATTACCACAATGAGGAGAGTAACCTCAGAGGGAATCACAGATAACTGGAACAGTTGCCTTTTCAATTTACTGTCTGATGTAAGTTAACACCTTCAGTGTCAAGCTATGTTTTCTGTTCCTTAATTAAGCATGTATTGTTATTTCAGGAACAAACCTTAATCCTTGACTGCTGTGCCTGCAATGCAGCCTGCAAACCTTTCTAAAGAAAAATAAGTTTAGAAGAAAATTTCTTTCAATACCCTGTCTCAGATTCCCCAAATCCATAAGAACAAGGCCAAGTACTTTTAATTTCTAATTGGTTGCTTGTTTTCAGATGTACAGGTGCATGGCACACAATGTAAGCTTTCTGCAACATGTAAGACCATTTGAGGAACAAATGTGTGACTCACGTTTGGGAATGGGGATGGACTCTTGTCAGCTGGCTGCAGCTGGGGACTGTGCCTTTTAGTAGGACTTCTATTTATGGGAAGTCTACTGCAGTAGAGTCTGGAAGCATCCCTCTGGCTCTGTGGCCCAGGTCAGATAGGTCCTAAACTGTCCCAACCAGCAAGGCTGGACACATAGGATCAGAGCAAGGAAGAAGCCTCTGCAATGGCCTCGGATGCAAGGAGAGTGACAAGGAACTGAGACATATGTCAGGTGTAGGGGACTGGAGAGATCTGTGTGACACAGACACATCTATCATGTGCAGGTATGTGAAGTGATTGATAACATCAAAATGTTAACATTTCTTTTTAATGTGTATATCGCTGAATCCTCAAGAAGCAGTAATTATTGTTTTGCTCTCTAAGAGCCAACTCAGCGGCCAGATTGTCTAGAGAACCTTCTCAATGAACCTGCTCTATGGAAGGCTTAAAAACAGAATAAATAAAAGATACCCAGAATTTCAAGAAACTTAGGGGGAGGAAAGGAAATTTCACAGAACTTATTATGGAGAAGAACTATCAGAAAACTATGCAAATTGTATTAAAAGTGAGCACAAAAACAAGTCGCTAATTATCTAAGATGTCTAATAAAAAGTGGTAGCTTGTGTTTCCTCTGAATTTTCTTTTTCCATTCCACAAGAGCTACATTATTTACCCCATGCTTGTGATGACTCATAGAATCTAAAAATACTATGTTGCAAAGCTTATGTTTTTGCTCAAAAAAATACACCAGAGCACAGACTTTAGAAACCGTTTTCCTTGTCTCTTTCCAAAGTGTTATATTAAAAAGTGCTTTAATATTGCTGCTGCTGAACTTTTAGATGTGACATGTTCACAGTATTCTAGACTTTGTGAGTGTCTAGGTGTCTAACGGCACTATACGTCTGTTTCTTTGTAGAAAGAAGTGACTAGGGAAAGGTCTCTATATATTCTGGGTGAATAAGAAGCAAAATACACCAAACTGGGCATTCTTCCACAGGAGGAAAAAAACATGAAGGTGAGATCCAATTCTAGGCAACAACTGTTGGTCTGTAAAGACACATCACACTAGAATGATTTCCATCCCAAAGGAGAGACAGAGAAGAAAGGATTTCAGCAGTATGGCACTGATTTGTGTACAATAAAGAAGCTCAAAAAAGTATTATGACATGTGGCTGACAACTGGTCCGTACACCAGTTGTGATACCCACAGACTTGGCAAATGAGGATCAGGGTTTACAATGGCTGTGAAGCAGGTTTGCAGACAAAGCTCAAAAAATAACCTCATGCTTACGAAATCCTGAATGTTACACATGTGCTGGCATGCATCCTCAAGGCCTAGTTTTGAAACTAACAGATTAAAAGTAATGCAAAGTCTGAAGAGGGCATTTCAGATAAAACTGATACTGACCAGAGCCTGCAATCTCTGTCGTTCAGTGAATCCCAGTTTGGAAGGCTTTATGTTTGACTTCTACTATTTCAAGCTTTTGCCCTAGAATATTTAAAATATAAGCTTAATATTCTCCTTCTTCTTCTTCTTCTTCCTCTTCTTCTCCTTTTTCTTCTTCTTCTTCTTCTTCTTTTAAACTTGTCACCATGTTGTCATTTTTTGTCATGTATATTATTCCAAAAGGATTTGATGTCTGGAGTGATTGCATAAATCAACTCAACTATGTCACTACTTATAAGTTTGCAATGTGTTAACTCTCTTCATAATTTACATAATGTTTAAATAATATACCTTCTTTTTCCCTTATCCCTACATTAATGTGATTAGAATCAGTGGAAGCGCTGTAATTTTCTTGTAAGGTGTGCTTTCCACCTACGCTTGCTTATTACAAGAAGTATCATTTCTAAAACTAGCAGCCTCTGATCAGTTTAGGTGTCAAAAATTATTTTTTCCAAGAACAAAAATACTTTATAAAATATATTATTGTTTCTGCTTAATATTCCTGTTAAGGTAAACAAACAACAGAAAATTGTTGTTTTGTCTTATTTATTTCCATGCCTGCATCTAACTGTAAGTAGTAGTGGAATACATCTTCTGATATATTATGCAATTAAATTGATGGATGGTTAATTGAGTCAGTATGGCATACCATATGTGTACTCCTGACCTGAATGTCACTGGTCAGATTAAGGCTTCACACATTCGGCCAAAGAACATATGCTGTTATTGAGAATGTGGCTCTAGATGGGATAAGGATTTTAGTCCATGGAAAAAATCATCATAACTGGCTTTGCTCTTTGGTTGTTGGAGCCCTGGGTACTTAGGAGTCCAGCTGTAAAGGACTTTAAAAATAATGAAAGTTATTAATTAAAAGCTTACTGACATCATGGCCATTAACTTTGGCAGGCTCTTTCATTAATTTATTTGATCTCTCTTATTACATGACATATCCTCATCCTAGTATTTGTGCCTTTGCACATCAAGCTTTAGATCTTATTGGATTTTAATTTGTGTTTAGGCTTTTTTTTTTTTTTATTCCAAACACCTTATTTTTTAAAGTAATAAAATATTTTCCTTATTGGTGGCCATGATATATACGTAAGCAATAAAGTAGCAGAAGGAGGGGAGCTCATATATCTTTAATGACAGAGACACATACGCATCAAAGCACGTACAGACTCTCACACAGAAACATGCATGTATATATAGTTACATCACAATTGCAAATAACAGGTATTTTTAGAAGTGCCTTGCTAAAACATTGTTTTCACAATGATTAGTCCTAGTTTTTGGCAGATTTAATATTTCTGTTTTATCTTATTTATCTAAATAATATTTAATGACATTCTATTTTTTGTCAGCTATTTTGCATCTTTTGCTTCTAAACCAGCTATTATGGGAGCTATTTTAGCTTCACAAATGTTTTAAAGTAAATTATGTTATTTTACAAAATTATTGCAGTAGAACATACATCTGAGCAATAATGTTTTATCTTTGACACTGCTTTGATGACTCATCCATTTTGACAGGTAACTGTCTGCTTTAAAGCTATTTAGTTTGCATCAACATTGAGATAAAACGAGACTTGAACAATATGTACTATAGAAGAAAAAAATATACTGTCATTACATGGTTAGAAAAACAAAGATTTGTAATGGGAAAAAACAGCTCATAGAGAAATACCTTTGTTTCAGTCATTGTTTATTGTAGCAAACTTGCATATCCTTTGTCCACTGACTGAACCTAGAAAAAGAATAGTACTGTCTCTGCTGCATAATTTGTTACTGCCACATTGGGGAAGATTATGATAATGTACATATAACAAAATTGACAACAACGGAGGAGTCCTGTAATTGTGAACTAAATTCAAGGAGGCTGCTCTGAGCATGAGAACTAACAGTGTCTTCGTTATGATTAGCTTACCTTTTCAAGTGTTCTGCTAGGAACCTCTATCACGTAAATTGAGGCAGGAACTTTATTATCATCACTATAGCAACTGCAGGGAATTTTATTTCAAAACAGTTGGCTACCTGAAAATTTTCTCGTGATGGAAAGAGCAGCAGATGATATATACATTTTAATTTATTTTCATTTATTCCTGTTTTGAAGTGTTCCATAAATGAGTGTAAGGCTGCTTTTTTTTTTTTTTTTTTTTTAAGGCAAGATGACCAGTTCCATCTTAAATTACTTTTCTAATCCAGCTTTTTCTATTAGAAGGAAAAAGTGCTGGCAGATTTCGGTTGTATCATTATATGTAAAATTTTAATTATGCTAAGATATGGAATATTTCAAATTGGCCCATTTAATGTACAATTCTCTTCATTATTTAATTTTTAAGCTTAGCTGTTACCTGGCTTTTCTTTTGACTTTGATCTTAAATCACATAACCTCTCAGCAAGAATAGTGAAGTGTGCATTTTTTTTATTATTTTTCCGTGGTGTCATTATGTTCTATGCCTAAAGAAAAGGAATAACTACACAGATGAGTTTGTAGAGGATGTGAGTGAACTGTAGATGCACATAGAAATTGAATGCAAATACAAGGAAGTGTCTCTTTTTTGTCCATAAAAGGACTGATCACATGTTCACAGCTGGAATTTTTATGTAGAACCCTTTTATCCTAAAATTGCGCAACCTCACTATTGTTACATTTCTGTAATTACAAAACTAGCATCATACTGCAGACAATAGTAATGTTTCAGAAATTGGTATGAGTGTCTTATTGCAGCTATGCACATTAGTTTATTTTTTATTCCTTTTTGCTCAGTGATATTCTGATTTTCTTTAAAAAGAAGAGAGCAAAAAGACAGTGTTTTGAAATATGTGTTTGTTTAAATGAGCAGGGAGAAATGGAGAAATATTTCAGCCGCCTTGAAACCCTTTTCCTCCATAAAACATAGGAAGAAGTGTAAAAATTCTTATTATTTATGCATTGGGGCTGGTGCTCCATTATGAAAGTGCTGTGTATCTCAAAGGTACCCCATATAACACATTTCAGTCACCGCTTTAACCAATGCCCATTTTTTATTGAAAAATACAGTATAAAGTTTCCTGCAATTTGCATTAATGAGGAGATCACATGATGGGGACTTCCTTAGCTCCCTTTGACATTTGCATCTTCCTTGTAGCCAAATTTCTCTAAACTCTTCCTAATAAAGAAGAATATTTTGTGCATTGGATTTCAGTGTGTTTTTCCTTCTACTGTGGAATGGAAATACGTTCATTTGCTTTCACAGACAGGAAGGCATTTAAGGAGTTGCTGAAGATGAAAATGTAAGATTGAATGCAAATCAGTCAATGCAGTTGAATGTTTCAGATATTTTGCATGAGGCTCAGTTTTGTCTGATACAGTTTTAGGAATCTCACCAAGACACCTACCTTAAGAGTCAAGTTGTCCCAAGGTCCTTACATAATTTATGGGGAAAGGTTGCCCCTCCAGAACATAATCAGAATTGCTCTCTGGTACTGCCTTTCTTCTTCCATTGACTATCTAGGAGCCTAGGTTCATTGCATTCTTCCCTTACTAGCCTCACTTCAGTAAAAATCCATCAAGTCAAAATCTTTTCAATCACAAACCTCTCACAGTGGAAAGACACATTTTTCAATTGCAATATGCTTGGGGCTTTTTGTTGAGTGGGGTTTGTGGGGTTTGGTTGGTTGGTTGGTTGGGTTTTGGGGTGGTTTTTTTTTGTAGAATATGAAGAATATGCAAAATCCCAAGGGAGCAGATCTTGAATACATTGTTGTTAATGGGAGTTTTGGCAGTGACTTCCCCTGGGTCAGTATTTCACCCTTGTACACAAATTAAGAGTCAATTAACAAATGTCTATGTCTTGGAAATGAGCATGGGACAAGTCTGGGTAACTATGTAATTGATCAGAGATGAAATTCTTTTTTGGTGATACTTAAATAACTGATAAAAGAACATTAGGTATTATAACATAAAAATACAAGTGACTGCTTTGTGGAAGAGAATACTACTGCATTGAAAATCTATCTCTAGGCATCGAATTAGCCATTGTAAAATGCAGTTCATCCATTTTTCAGCTTAAAATATTTTTGAAATTGAAATCTTAATTTATTAAGGCAAAAGATCTGTATACTAATCCATTTGGGCCATCTCCAGTATTTTACCAAAGTCCCATCAGTGTCAGCCTCGCTATTGCATAGATTCAGCATTCTGCTAGCATGTATCCACTGGCAGCGTTAGCACTTCTGCAACACACAGAAAGCAATGTACCTGTCAGGGCTCTGAGTGCACCCACATGTTATGCCAACTCTTCACCCTCTCCAAGGGCTTTGTCTGCTTTTTCACAGGATCATCTCTGTTATGGAACAGCTGTGGGACCTTGGTCAGATCTGCAGAAGGAAGAGCTTCACTGGGGCTCCCACCTCCCTTCACCTGGGAGCTGACTCCCAGGTCAGGCCCTTGCCCTGGGTCCTCAGTGCAGCCTGTCATTGCACCTCACTGTGCTGGTTTTGGCTGGAATAGAGCCAATTTTCTTCATAGAAGCTAGTATGAGGCTATGTTTTGCATTTGTGCTGAAAACAGTGTCGATAGCACAAGGATGTTTTAGTTACTGCTGAGCAGTGCTTACACAGAGTCAAGGCCTTTTCTGCTTCTCACCCCACCCCACCAGCGAGTAGGCTGGGGATGCTCAAGAAGTTGGGCAAGGACACAGCTGGGACAGCTGACCCCAAATGACCAAAGGGATATTCCATACCGTATGAGGTCATGCTCAGCATATAAAGCTGGGGGAAGAAGAAGGAAGAGGGAGACATTCGGACATTTCTTCCCAAGCAACCGTTACATGTGATGGAGCCCTGCTTTCCTGCAGATGGCTGAACACCTGCCTGCCAATGGGAAGTAGTGAATGAATTCCTTGTTTTGCTTTGCTTGCATGTGCGGCTTTTGCTTTACCTATTAAACTGTCTTTATCTCAACCCACAAGTTTTCTCACTTTTACCCTTCCAATTCTCTCCCCTATCCGACCGGGGGGAGTGAGCGAGTGGCTGTGTGGTGCTTAGCTGCTGGCTGGGCTTAAATGATGACACTCACTGATCCTGACCCTGACCCGCTAATCTGACTTTCTGGCTTGACTCTGGGCCTGGCCCATCAGTAGGGACTTCTCTGTGATCCTTTGGCTGAGGCTGATCCCGATCCCGGTCCCCATCACTGATCCTGCCATGCACTTCTCATTGGGCACAGGGGGATGGCACCCCATCAGTGTGGCAACGACCTGCAAGCCTGACTGTCACCCATGGACCCTGGCTCAAGTCTCCTTGCAGAGCAGCCCCCTCCCCTTATTCCCTGTTAGTACAACTGCCAAGGGCTAGCCAGTAGGAAATAGGAAAGCAATGCTTCAACAGGAGTTGTTCAAGAACATCTTTGGTTCATTTCATTCTTGGTGCTTACTTTGATAAACTTGCATCTCGAAAAATTTTCCTATCTAGAATGTCAGGTTTTCGTCAAGGCATAAGAGACAGTATGTGTATTCCAGCTTAGCCAATAATAGGTTGATTGTCAAGAACATAGAAGAGCTGGTTGAAATCCCTTTTTTGTTGGACACAGGGCAGTGACTTGAACCTGAGTTGCTATACAGCCCCTTTATGTCCTCAGTTCTCATATACTCCTTTATGAGAAAATGTTCTACTTGGGAAAGCAGGCATAGTGCCAGAAAATGGATGATTAACTCCACAATCAAAGGATTAAGGTGCTTGTTTATGATTTTGATTTAGGAATTCCAGCTTTGAATTCTGCTGTAATGAATGTTTGTACAAAACAGAACACCTCCAAAAGAAGGACTCAGGGCAAATGCAGTCAAACTCAAGGACTGTAGCATTGACCTGGGATGCTGGGACCTGGAAAGTGACTTCTTGAGCCTCATTTCTCAAATGCAGATAAATGAAAGAAACAGCACACAACTGGCCGCCTGAGGAAAGCTGAATGGTTTGTTGCCAATGGTTTGTCCTCAAACTCTCTTCTTGAGGAAAAGAGATATGTGTTGTGGTGAAGAATGGAAAATTTAAAATTTTTTGGTTGAAAATTCCAGCTCTTCCTTGTCTGTCCACAGGGGCATCTTCTTCATATTTTGATGCACTAATAGTACCACCTCAAACTTAAAAAAAAAAAAAAAAATCACAGTCTGAGTGTCATGTCTCATCTCTCTTCTTGACCATCAAATGTAAACTTTGTCATAAGAAGTCGCTTTTCAACATTTCTAGTTCTCCGCCCTTTTCAGACTCTTGAAATGTTGGAAATGGTAGCTCATGCATAATACATTAGGTGAAAATTCTATAAATGTTTTTGCTTTTAATTCATTTAGGAATCAAATTAATCTCATTTTTCTCATTGAGTATATTTTTATTCCTTGTAAAACAATCATTAAAACATTTGAAATAATAGAAGTGGAATAAGAAAGCATATCAAATACATAGTTTTAATAATAGATTGCATTGTTAAGTCAGAAAGAATTAAGTAATTGTAGACAGTAAATATTTTAATGCATGTTCTCCTCGTGGCTTGTTAATTCAGTTACTTACATTAGAATAGTTGCATAAGAAAAACAAATTTTTTGCTAAATCACTTATTATAGAAAGCATTTTTTAAAAAAAAATCATGCATTTAGGATACATATGAATGAACAATATTGTGTTTATATCTAGTTTAAGAAACATGTTTCTAAGGACTTAAGAATGTGTCCAGGAAGGGGAGGTATCTCACTTTGTTAGAAGAAAAAAGGGGCAAGGTTCCTCTAAGGTCATCTATTCAGGGTATGCGGTTTGGGCAGAGGAATACCCCTGAATCAGGAGCTTGACCAGGACTGGCCCATGGGGTTGAGTGAAAACTCATCAATCTGTTTGGTTGAGAACAGGGAAGAAGAAGGGAATGGGAAATTATAGAGAGGTCTTTTCAGTTAAGAACTTTTCTGATGGTAAAATACAGATAAAAAAGATTTCCATTTGAAGTATTAAACATATAAATATTCCTACAAAGATAGGGTACCTTTTTCAAAACCTTTGTAATTCCCTATAAACCTATGTCCCATTAACTCTGGAAGTGATTTAGATGCTTTTGAAAACCTAAGTTACATGCCTAAAGTAACAAGTATTTTTAAAATAGTTACCAGTACTCTGTCCTCAGTGTCTAAATAACTTGTAATGGGAAAAAAACTATGGCTAGACATGAGCATTGTCCAGAGCAAAAGACATCACTTTTAATTGAAGCACAAGTCAGAAAGAATAGAATAAGTTGTCTTTTAAATATATATATATATCACTTCACACTTTGAATGACTCACCCAGTTTTCTTCATGAAAGTCCCTGAAGAGTGATGCCATTATACCTCTTGAGGCACAATAGGAGACATTTCCCAAAGAAATAAAGGCCTCAGTATGTTGCTTGAAGCCACTGCCACTTCATCATTCAACTGGAGCTCTCATTACTACCTCTCCTGACCTTGGTAAAAACACCAGCATAGCACAAACACCACCACCAGAAAAAAAACCCTCCTACCTCCTAGAGACTTCAAGAATGTAGGAGGAAGTAGAGAGAGTTGAGAGAGCATTACTGATGTGGTGCCTCTCCAGAGCACCCCTGTCTCTCCCCTCCGCTAGAGGCAATTGCCAGCTCCTGGAGTGGAGAGTCATCTCCTTTCCCTAAGAGCTGCTAAGAGCCGGCATTCTCTGTACCCTTGTTGCACATGTTGAATATTATATGTATGTGGCGTTTTGGCCAGCTGGAAGGGGATAGAGGACAGCCATGTGTCACCTTCAAGACCTCTTTCTCTTTCATTTGCAGTAAAATGGGGAAATATACACTTTGAAGAGACCATTTTTTCCCTCCTTCCTACTGAGAGAGTATAGATCAATGGCAAGTAATACAGACCAGCACTTTTATGGGGTTCAACCTCAGGAACAGTTTTCTGCTCTTTACTTTACTCTGGTTTCGCTGATTTTTATGCATTAGTATGGAAGAGACTTTTCAATATTCAAATGGATGCCAAGCACAGTAGTATAGTGCATTAACCTTTCCCTTTGAGATATTTTAGTTCAATTGGTGGCAAAGAAAACCACAAACTGTGGCACAACTGTCAGTCTCGTAAACGATTTGTGACTGTGTAAATGCAGACGCCACAACTGTCATGTAATCTGCACAAAGGCTATACTGGGAATGTAACTCAGACCCTTCTGCTCCAAGAACATGGGCCTTTTCCATTTGTACTGTTCCATTAGCTGTTGAAATGCCTTAAAACTAGAACAATTTATCCTTTCCCTTTTGAACTTTAGCAAAATAGGACAGAGCTCTGAACCAGCTTTCATTTACAAACCAAAATTCTCCCAATGTGATTTTCTAAAGCAAACATTTAAATCCAGTGATATCTAAATAGCTGTCAACAGTATTATACAGAGCTGTACAAAACTTTAAAAGTAAAGCTCAGAAACAGATACATTTTCCTGGTTTCAAGTGTCATTGCAAACCACAGATTCATGAACCTGGACTGAATATAACATCTAATTTATGGGTTTGGGTGGAAACCGCCTAAAAGCTGCAAATGCCTTGTGGAGCTTTTATTGTAAAAGACCCAAAAATTGCAATTCTGGCTAAGATTTGCTTTTTGAGGGAGTTCGTTTGAACCAAAAAATCACAAAGAAATACTAGGGGGAAATGAAACCGTGTAAACTGAAGCCAGCAAAGCATGCACCAACATTTTGGAATCAAAACAAGGCATAGATCTCTCATGCACTTCCTTTGCAGGCCCAAGATAGAGGACAGTCACAAAGCCCACTGGGTATATATCTCTGTCCAATAGAAGACAAGTTGGCTACTTATTTTCCTCTCTGTTTAAGAAAGATCCAAGGATCAAAAGGAATTTTAGAGTCCACAGGAGTCAGGAACATAAACAAATATGAAAGAAATTTGCAAATCCCCTATTATTTCCTGATGCAAGGTAGCAATGCTGACTCTACTTACTACTAAGTAACAGATTATTTACTCCTATATAGAAGAAAAGCAACATTTTTTTGAAACTTAATATGGAGCTATTCTAAAAGTATTACAGGAAACAGTATTTTCTCAGCTATTGCATTTAAACATAACAGCTGTGCTGAATATAATTTTGCACTTTCTTTATTCATTTATGTTCAGGGACAGTTTGCAGCTGCACCCCACCCTACCCCAATTCAATGAACCTATAGGTCTTCAGGCAATCACATAGCAAAGACTAGAACAGAGATGTAGTGTTTAGCTGTTGCTTCCAAAATCTAGACTGCCAGTAACTTAATGAACCCTCTGGAGATATGCTCCCATGTGGAGCAGGTTGTGTCTGTGCTTGAGAAGGTTTAAATTAGTTATTTCTTAGAACACCCTGTGATGAAGGCACTGCTACCAACTGCTTTTCTTGTCACTAGCTCGTCAGGGCAATAAACCAATTAGTTGTTGCTATAGTAAGGGTCATTTCTTATTATTTTAAATTCTTAGTAGGGATACACAGCACCACATATTTGCGGAGTCAGCATTTTCAGTTCATTATGATTGCAAATGAATGTGTTTCTTCACAAAAGCAGTTTTGTTGTCAAAAAGGACTTGTTACATTGCTGTTTTATGAAGTGCTAGCATAATATGGGGGTGTGGGGTGGGAGGGAAGAGAGCGGGAGGTAGTATGCTTCTTGAGATATTTCAACCATTCATTTTTTATGAATGCTTTTGAAAAATATTTGGTCCTCAATTAGAAGTAGCCACATGCTGCTCCTAAATCACTGTTGGCAAGAAAACCCAGTGTATGCCAGAACTACAGCTCGCATCCTTCTGGAGGTTTAAGATTTCTCCTTTGAAACTTCTATCTATAGAGAAAACACTTTACCCCTGAAAACTAAATATGCTTGAGAACTTAGACTGTGTCTTTTGGTTTGTATGAATGTCTATGTACTGATGGCTTCGGGAGGAGGCATCAGAACCTTGTTTTGCCAGTTCTGATCTTACAGTGTTCCATGTCCCTTGGGAAGAGCTGACCACCCTTACCTTCTAATATATTCTCAACAGAAATTTGGAAGGCTTAGCTCCAGGAATGATCTCATACAGAATAAGTAATTAGCTCACATGTTAATTGCCATGGAACCATATCACAGCACCCACCACTGGGGTAAGGACCCTGACAGATAACAGCTGCCAAAGTAAAGCATGTGACTGGTAGTGTAGTGGTATTGTTTAACCCCTGGGGACTGCTAGGCCCCACAGAGCAGCTCACTCACTCCCCTCTAGTGGGATGGGGGAGAGAATTGGAAGGGTAAAAGTAGGAAAAAACGTGGGCTGAGATAAAGACAGTTTTAATAGGTAAAGCAAAAGCTGCACAGACAAGTAAAGCAAAACAAGGAATTCATTCACTGCTTCCTTTCAGCAGGCAGGTGTTTAGCCATCTTCAGGAAAGCAGGGCTCCATCACGTGCAATGGTTACTTAGAAAGACAGATGCCATCACTCCAAATGTCTCTCCCTTCCTCCTTCTTCCTCACAGTTTTTATTGCTGAGAAAAGTGTCATACGGTATGGAATACCTCTTCAGTCAGTGGAGGTCAGCTGTCCTGGCTGTGTCCTTGCCCAGCTTCCTGTGCACCCCCAGCCTACTCGCTGAGAAGCAGAAAAGGCCTTGACACTGTATAAGCACTGTTCAGCAATAACTAACGCATTCCTATGCTATCCACGCTGTTTTGGTCACAAATCCAAAACATAACACCATACAAGATACTATGAAGAAAATTAACACTACCACAGCCAAAACCAGTAAATATATTCAGGCTCCCAGAAGTGCCATCACCAGCAAAATAGTTGGACATTGCATTTATCTGTTGGGCATTGGGCATTTGTCATGTGATCCAGGCAAAACATAATAATTAGAATTAGCATTTAGACCTCACACTAAAATTAAGCCCAGGTCACTTATTAATGATTTGAGTAGCTGACAAGAATGGTGCTTGTGAAAAGTTTTCTTTACTGTAGAGAACTTGTCCTGGGTGACATTTGGGACTTAGGAAAAGAATTTTCATGAGGACAAGCATAAAAGTAAGTTCCTGCTCTGGTAAGGGTTTCCCTTCTCAACTATAATTTCCTTAGGCATGCTCTGGAGTCCTGGAAAGATAATAAACAGAGTCAACAAGATGGACATGAAAATGCATCTTTTTCTTCCTTTTGTGCCTCTCACACAAAGTAATTCGCAAACAATACCAACACTAAAAGCACACTTCAGTTCCACTAGCTAGGGAGAATACCCTGGATATTGGAACCTAAAAAGTTTTCATGCAATACTTTTTCTTGATACACAGCCTCGTAAAGTGCTGCAGCAGGATCCAAATGGAAGAGTACCTTGCCTCTTCCTTGTAAATTAATTGAAAAGACAAGGGAAAATCCTGATTTTTCCTATCCCTCTGTTGTAGTTTGTCTTTCTTTCATTTTATATGTTTGAATGTTTAGTTCCACTGAACCTCCTGGTTCTTTAGTTTTCTAAGAAATATGTTGTTAGGTCCTGTTGGAACTCCTGAATTTCCAGAAATTTTGGAGCCCAGGATTTCTGTTTTTAAAGGCATAACAAAGATATCATTACTGAAGGAACCAGAAAAGCCACCAAATTCAAGGTAAGCTGCAAGCCACAAAATGACAAAAGGGAATCAAGTGAAGAAAACTAAATTTTTTGGTAAGATTTCTAATCACCTTAGTCAGAAAAGATCCCTAATAAGGAATTCCTCTGCAGGAAGCATAGAAGACGAGTTAGGGAGAGGCTGGTGTAGTGGTTCTTCTACCACTGACAGAATTGAATGTTTTGGCTGCTGCTTTGTGTCTCAATCAAAACCATTTTGGTGCATTACTGCTCTCTCCTTCCTAGAACAGACATCTGAGGCTCTAGTGAATCATAGAATCATAGAATCATAGAATCGTTAAGGTTGGAAAAGACCCTTAAGATCATTGAGTCCAACCATTAACCTAGCACTGCCAAGTCTTCACTATACCATGTCCTCGAGCACCACATCTATCCATTCATCAAATACGTCCAGGGATGGAGACTCAACCACTTCCCTGGGTAGCCTGTTAATAAGTTACTTTTGAGGACAGTTCCACTTCCCTCATGAGGCTAAGGAAGCTCAAGAGATCAGGCTTATAGCGTACAAAGTGCTCTTTCCCACTAGGATCAGAGCTGGACACTGAAGTCTTCAGAAGTGTCATGGTGCAGAAGTAAAGGATATAGCAAACTGGCAGGTTTGAACAACAGACTCAATAGCTAGTTCAAGGATAGCAAATCTCAGCTCCTTGCATCTCTGGAGCCACGGTGGAAAGGATCACGCCAAACTTTTGTAATATTGTTTAATTTATTTCCAAGAGTGAGAAACACCATTTGCTTTTGCATGTGCAGTTGAAGAAAAGAGACTGAAAAGCTCTCTGCAACTATGAGACTGAGGCCTGAGGCAACTGGTGGTCTTAGGAAAGGCTGTTATGTTTACTCTGATGACTCTTTTGCACTGACTCTGGGGAGGGACATCAAGCCAGCTGCACAGAGTCCCATCAGGGTATAAAAGGGGATAGACAGAGAACAGGAAGGAAGTGTGTTGCTATGCAAACAGTACCACCTCTTTTGAAGTAGAGAATTAATCCTGAATACATTCAGGACACAAGACCTGAAAGGCAGGCTTAGTGGGAGGTAATCTGCTCAATGCCCTTTCCTTTTGCATGGCTAGAAATAGCTACAGGATCTGCCTCAGTTTATCTGTCCTTTCTTTATTTTTTTCATATCTACTTTTTAATAACATCTTGCATTTTATAGCACCTTTCATCCTAATGATTCCTAAAATGTTGTACAAATTTAACAAACTGATATGTAAACTATATACTGGGATTATTCATCCACCACTGCAATGCAATCAGCACAGCTGTTCTTTAAGAATGAAAATATTGCTGTACATTGGTGACAACGGGAAGCTGTTCTTGCCTTTATGTAAGTGGTGACATCTTCACAGCTGCTTCTGAAAATGTTCCTTTGCAAGGTAGAATACACTGAGTTGTATGTCCCTAGGAAATCGTGAATTTGAGGCAAACACTGTGTGAAAAACATATGTCCACATGTAATTAAAGAGAAGGGCTAAGGAACTGTCAGCTGCATCTATGAAGTGGTTTGGTTCTGCCAAAGTACGTAGACTGATAAGCCTGGGCCTAATCTTGATCATGTTCAAATGTACAGAGCTTTCACAAAATCCCAAAGGAATTCTCATGGAAAAAGCAGCAGTTCATTGAATGAGTGACTTCATTCTACTTTTTTTGTGGTGTTGTAGATGATAGGAGTATCTCCTACCAGTCCTCTTGAGGGGCAGGCTCATAAATACCGAGGAAACTGAATGGCTTGCCTGCCCATTGAGTGGAATTACATAGACATATCAGCCACAGAAATCAAGTGATCGTCAGGGGAAAAAAAAAAAGACCCTCTTCCAATGGACAACTAGGAGTGGGGAAGCACTTTAAAAAGCACCTTCTCATTCTCTCGTATTTCTGTGAAGCTCTAAGCCTCTGCAACCCTTCTCTCAATGTTTCCTTTTAAGGTCACTTCATGGGTGTTTTTGTACAGCAAGGTACAAAAATCTCTCTGATCTCTGCATGAAGGAGGGGAAGCTTCAGAAGTGACAGAGGGCAAGAAGCTCAGTACACGAACCTTCTGTGTTCCTTTGAAAGGACAATGCTGAAGCTGGAAAAGATCTACCCTATCTCAGGATCACAGGGTCAGCATAATTTTCCTGCTGCAACTTAACATGCCTGCTTTTGAAAATTTTGGCCCACAGAAGACATTTAGCTGAATTAATCTACCTTTAGTCACATCATCTCCTGTTTGGGTAACCGATTACAAATGTGGAAGACACATGGAAGTGGTAACACCATTTGGAGGGTGGAAGAATCTTGGCACATCAGCAGCCTATCATTGAGGCTGCTGGCAGCCTGTCTAACATATCTATAATTCAAAATTTTGAAGCTCCTATGGTATGCATGTGAGAGGAGATTGCAACCCTATGAATTTTTTGCTTTGCTGTTGTCATATGGGTGGATGATGACACCAAATATTTGGTCTGGGACTGAGTAGGCTGCATATTTATGCATTTGGAAACCAGAGCCAGAGTAGAATGCTCAAATAATTTATGAATTTTTAGTAGTCTTCCTACTGTAAATGTTTAAAGCTGTAGCTTAGTAATAAGATATTTGATAGTAGCACTCAAAAAACCACCACTTGAGAGTTATTAAAAAACATCTACAGAGCTTAAATGTATTTAAGGAAAATAAAGTGATGTGGCCATCTTTCTTCTCCCTCTGAATAAACACCTCAGAAGCAGCTAAATAGAGATGTAAACCAAATAGTTGAAAAGTCAGTTTGCAACTTGCATAAAACCAAATGAGATAAAATAGGTTCCAATTGAGTTTCAGTACCAAATAAAGCATATTTTGCATCAGGAGATTTTATGTGTGTGTGTGTGTATTTACATACGCATGTGTGTATACACACACACAAATATATAAATAAACATACACACACACATATCATTAAAAAAGCAACAAAAAAGGCTTGTTGGAGGCTTATATTATGCTGACTGTTTTAACCGTGGTCATAATCTGCATCATCCTATCAGATGTTGTTTTAATAAAAAAAAAGTGATGAAGCCACTAAAAGAACTAATTTATTATTTGTATAAACTATTTATAATAATTGATTGTGTGCCACGGATTTGTGTAAACTTGTAATATGAAGGAAACCATCAAGAACACAATATTTATTTTCCTTGTCTAATGTGCCATAGTGTTTCCAAGATTGCAATGCTGCAAATAAGAGTAATGTCTGATGGGGCACATTGAACAGTTCCCCAGAGACCCTGAAAAGACAGCATATGATAACTTTCAGGGGTCCATTTATAACAGCAAGATTTCTTTTAATGTTTGCATGTTTCTAATATGAACTATGTAAAAATGATAAGAAATTGTATGGAGAGAAGTATTTTTTCCTATTGCATTAATTTTAATTGGCTTTTGTTTTTCTTCACTGCTACAGTACTTGCTTTCCTCCAGAAAGACACATAAATGCTTAACCTAGCATAATTATGTGTATACATTCTTATTCCATTAATAATTTGTGCTTTGATTATATTTATCATTTTGTCCACTGTATATTTGTGTGACTCAGAGTAATTTAAAAGTGTTTCATTTTCACAGGTTTCTACTATTTTTCTGTAGATAAATTAGGAAAGCTTGGCAAATTGCATACTGAAAATTGAAATGAGGACTATACAATCCATTTTGAGACTTGCCTTTTGGTGCTTACCTCAAAGCATGCTTCTGTGTGTGTGCTTGATTTACATTTAGCAATATCTAAGTGCAAATAGTAATCATACACCAAAGTAAACTGGACTATATGCAATTGCTTCCTCTGTTTCTTCAATTGCAGTTGCAATCCCATAGATTCCAATCTTGACAGGTAGCATAATTAGAAAATTCTCTTTGTCTTATTAAATGTGACTCTTCTCAATAGAATTCACTTCATTGCAGGCAAAGAACAGAAAATATACTTCAAATCTAAAATGGGAAATCAAGGGGGACTGTTTTATTTTTATCTGTCTTTGTGCAAGCCACATTATTATCAAAGGATATTGTAATGTTGAAAATGTACTTTTGGGATTTAAATCACGTATTAGCCTGGAAAGCAAAAAGTGCTGTAGGGCCCATGCAATATATTTTCTCATTAATCTGATTGAAAGATTATCCTTCCTATAGCTATGAAAAGTCTAATACCCATATATCCATCTTTCCTGCTAGTAAAATTCAGCTTTGTGCGTAGTCATTGTCTCTTGTGTCTGAGGTCCTACACTCTTCGTCATTTCTCTATATAAGCCTATCTGTATTAAAATAAATTCAGAACAGGCCGCCATTTCATGCACACATTTTGATTATTTCATAAGCTGCTGAGGAAAATGGAAGTATCAGCAAGTCATGCAGTTTTCTGGTAATGTAATGCTGTCATTACCTCAGTGGTCATGTGAAAAAGTTTAGCTATAATATCTTTGACAAATGTTCACTGAGTCAAAACAGTGCATTTAAATGAAATGCAGATATGAATGAGCCATTATTACAATCACAACTCTAGCTTAGAAATTATTAAATATGAATATATACACTTTCACAGTAACCTGACATTTGTAATACATAACTAGCTGTGCATTTCTCACCCCCCTCCTCCCGTTTTCCTCCCCATCATCCCCCAGATTGAGAACAGAGGAAGTCATTTTGATCAGAGGCTGCACACAGTAATTGAAGACACTCCTGATGATTTCATGCAATCAGAGTGGCACATTATTTGTGATGAAAATTAAGTAAGGAAGGAAAGCAGATTTATAGGTTGTCTTGCTTATGGTCAACTGCCTTTACAAAAGATTAACAATTCTATTCTAACCACCCCGACTGCATATATACTTTTCCACATCGGAGATTTACTGAAATTTTCATATAACCTTAGTCATAACTTGCAGTACCTCATGATTTTAAGCTTTTAATGAAACTACAGAAGATGTCTTAAACTGACTGATTTCTATTCTGAGCTCTTTGAGTGCTGATAGCATGAACAGTATAGATGGCTCTAACCATAACTGTCACACAGATAATATTCTTTTATGCCTCAAGACACCAAGATGGTGCTGTAGATAACCAAAAGGAATAAGCTGCCACCATCACTAATCTGCAGCTTTGAAACACTATAGCTTTTGCATGGTTAAGAGAAGGTAAAATCACCTAGAAGTGTAATATAGGAGACATTTTTAAGTGAACATAGAAGAGAGAAGTAAAGGTTTTCATATTTTGTAATCTATATCCACTTTGGATCAAATCAACTATATCCCCTTTTTGTGTGTTTATGGATAACAATTGAAAATGCAAAAGAAGCTGAAGCCTTTGAATCCTCCTAGGATACTTTACACTAATATAGTGAAATTGAAATATGTGGAATAGTTAGCCTTATTGTTCCCTTCAGAGTATAACTTTCAAGATGTTTCATATAGGTTTTTGGTTGGTTTTATAATACATGTAACAGATTTTGTCCACAATAATATCCGCTTTGTGCCAGAGGAGTATAATTTCTGTTGATTATTTTTCAATATGTAAAAGCAAATGCTACTGCAACTTTAATAAGAAACTGAACTTTATTTACATTTGTCATAGTTAAGCTCACCAAATTAAAAAGAAAACTGTATAGGAATACGAAGTGATGCAAAAAGTAAAACTTTTACAAAGTCTGTTCCACTTTAAGGTGGAATTACCTACAAATAGCCTTGTTTATTTCTATTCTTTAAAAATATTTCTGAACAAATGATGTTTTTAGCATTCATGTTGCGTATAATTATTCTTATTATTTGTCCTCTATAACATCTCATGTGTGCTACCATTAAAAATTGATTTATAATAAATAAATAAATAAATAAAAACAAGGAACCAGTATCTTTTTTGCCATCTAGATTTTTTTCCACACACAGTTTAGAAATCCCTAATCAAAAATCCTATTGCTGTGAGAATACAGCCTGACATGAAAGTGTCAGGGAAGCAGCGAAGGAAAAATGATGAACTAAACATCAGCAGAGTTGGACCCACTATAAAAAAAAATTTCTGGGTGTGTTTTTTAGATACTGCAGTATGTTTTTCAGAGAAAAGAGAAATTCCACTTGAAAGTCTCAAGCAATATGCCCATTTTTTAAATTGAACTATCAATAATAATCAATCAATAATGAGCAATCAATAATAATCTGTTAATTTGTGCTCCAAAATACAATCATTGTTGGGACAAAAATACAAAGCATACAGGAAGCTATTAAATGAACAGCAGCATTTGAAATCGAATCACGGTGACTTGTTGTTATGGCATGCTGACATTATTGGTTCTTGTATATAGTTGCATAATGATCTCTGAAGCCAAATTTTAAAAGTAGTCTGTAAAGCAGTTAAGGGACATCAAAATCTGGCTTCACCATCAACTTTCTAAGCTCCATGCTAAGCGGTACTTACTATTCTTCTGTGTAAACAACTGTATGCAGTTGAAATGAAAACAAAATATGATTACATTTCTTCCCACTGCAAGAGGTATGGTGTGTAATAAAGAATTTCAAACTCTACTTCTAAGTAAAAATGGGATTTTAGTCTCTCGTCTTCCCTGAATTCAATTAATGCAGGTGCCCCCCACCCTCAATTCAACTTGACTTTGGGTAGCTCTAAAGCCTGTCATTGCTGCTTTTATGGCAAAACCATGTCTTCAGTCAGTAGGTGATCTGGAAACCATCTATATTTTGACTGAGAAAAATCCCAAGTACTGAGGAGAAATACTGATTCAGAAACAGGAATTCATCTCATTCTGTAACTCCACCCATTACCCTGTTACAAATTGTCTTAATATTAATTCCAGAATGATTTTAAAGGAGCTGCCCAGCAACAAGGCATATTACTCATGTGCATAGCACTGCCATTTACATATAAAAAATTTCATTTTTGGCCCCAATAGTGGGTGAAGGAAAAGGATTTTTACTTACTATTGTGCTGCTGCTGTTCACATAGCCCATCTGAGTCTCACTGTTAGAAGAGCTCACAAATGGTCTAAAAGAAAGAACTGTCTGTAGGTTTATCCCTATTTAACTAAATCTATTTACAACTCATAGAAGAGGTATTCTTTAAAATAGTTTGTCTGGAAAGTTAATATAGGGTCATCTCACAAATTAATTATCTTTTGTTTTCATTTGTATTCATCACAAAACACCTGGTTTTGATTACTATACATATTCAGTCCTTAAATTAAGGTAGTCTAACGTTAATGAGAGAACATGATATGAGTATCTAGAAGATGTTTATTTTATATCAGCACAAAAATGCACCAAAACACAGAAAGTGATCCTTGTGTTTGTCATTAATGTGGCTCTATGCAGAGTTTTGCACTGTACCTTCGCTCCTCTTTCCAGGCAAAAGGTAATTTATTCCTTTTTTGAGTAAGAATACTGTACAATGGATAACAGTCTGTGCTTGCAAGCTTTCCATGCTGATGTTGCTGAATAAGAAGCATATAGTTATCTAAGCTCTGGTTTTGTCCTGAAAGGTGTAAAAGATGCACTTCCTCCGTTTTCTAATGGGTTTGATCCAAGTCAGCCACTTTATTGTTTTTTCCTGGCTATTGCTCAATTGGCCTTGTGTCTGTGCTGCAACCAGACACATTCTGTATCTGGATATGCAACATGTTATGTTCAGAGAGCAAGACAAAGTTGCATATTGAAACAGAAGTGCCACAGCAAACTCTATTAGTGCACTTTCTTTGAAAGCATCTGCTGACGCAATTGTCCTAAGTAAATCTGATGCATCTGCTTTACACATTGCCATTTGGGTTATTGCAAATAAAGGCAATAGAAGTGATGAACAGAGAATCTGGATTCATGTGGACTAAAACAAAATCAAGAAGTGTTAGTATAAGAAATACATTGACAAGTTGGTCTGAGTGCAGTGGTGGCCTGCCAAACTGGTCAGCAGCTGGACAGGCTGAGACAACAGGGTTGGCTCAGCATTACAAAGAGAAGACAACTTACTGCTGTCTATGACGTCCTAATGGGAGGGTTTAGAGAAGATATCCTGAATCGTCTCTAAACTAGATGATATCTAGCTGTCCCCATCCATCTTAAAAGATGCTGTGACACTATTATTTTGAAGTTCAGGTCATTTAAGTTAGCTATTCAACTTCAGATTTAGACAAGTGCCCCCAAAACTGACATTTTCTGCATAGTTCAGAGAAGAAGGTGATACATCCAAGCAGCATTGATCCTACAGAACAGTGGCCAGGAGTTCCTTAGAGTGTATAAAAAAAAAAAATTAAAAAACCCTAGTACTCATGCACAAAATTCAAACTTGAAATATGTGGTTAAGTACCAGAGCTAACTGCTTAAGATATTATATTCATAATTTCACTTTCCTGAAGATTCTCGAAGTGTCAGATAATACTTCCCAACCCATTATTACTAGGCTAAAAGGAATAGTATATAACATTGAAAATATCTTTGAAACATTATGAGTGCTATTTGAAATTTCAAAATTACTTTCATTATACAATTTTAGCAGCACGCTGGAATTAGTACAGTACTAGTAATATACATATTGGAGAGGCAAGTACTGCATAGACGAGTTTATATCAGTACTTGCATTTTATCAAGCATTATAGTCTGTTATTCTATGCAGTAGTAAAGCAATGATAAATAAGGCATATGGAAAATATAATGTTATGAAAAATATGACTGCACAGCTCATCAGTTATATGCCATTTTGCTTTTTTAAAACTTACAATGCTTATACAGTATAGAATATAGACATTACAGCTGAATTTTTTAAAAGGGCAGATTAATTTATGACCAGTAACAACATCTCTAGTTATATTGCAAAAACAAGGTTTATCAGATCTTGTGCTTTTGGACATAAACTGATCATTTAAAAGGTCAGGATATAATTTTTATGCACACACACAACTTTTTTCTTTAGATAAAGTTTTTGTTGTTGCTGGTCTTTGCTTTATGTTTTGTGGAAGCTAGAGAAATTCATCAGTAAAAGTAGCAGACCACTACATCTGATAAGACTGCAATGAGACTAGAACTTCCTTAATGATTCTAGAACATAGTTTCTTTAATCAAAAGGAATACATGACCATATCATGGCACTAGTCACTGTAACTGTCTAGTAATTTTTTTCTTTATGCGGAGGCTGGTAATGCTTCTAAATGAAAAATAATGCTATTTTCCCCTCATGCTTTGGGGAAATGAAATATTAGTAAGGGTACTATAAATCAAATGTTCCAATATCGCAAAAGTATCACATTGAAATAGGCTACCAGTTAGAAACCGAGGACTTCTGTTACTCTTGTTTTGATTTCCATTCCAGACAGGTCTTGATCAGACAGATCTAGACAGACCTTATGATGCAACAGTGTATAAAACATATGAATAAATCTTGCCTTGTATAAATGTAAAACTCTGCCTTATTTACTGCAAGAATTGAGAACAAGAATGGTCAAACTGGAAAAAAAAGTGGTCTCAGTGTAAAGGTCACTCTGTAGAATTTGATTCACTACAAAAAAATTAAGTTGTGCTGAGTAGTTCCTTAAAGCAAAACCTTTTACACTTGGTTGTTAATTGAGTTTATCCAATCTGAGAAACTTATGCTCTTATATTCAGAAGAACTGAGAGTTTTCGCTGCAACTAGTTTTAGTAGGAAATGTATTCTGATCACACGATATTTTAGAAAAATGTTATTAATGCTAAAAACTCAATCTGTCAGGTACAGCACCCAAACTTAGTCGATTACTTTGATGTTCCTCTTTCTATGCATTTGATGTCTGTTGCAAAATGAGTACAGCAGAGTTTCCAGTGCATTTCATATATGCTGTGAACATAAGCCCACGTATATACAGAATTTCAGTTCTGTGGTGATGAACACCATAGAAAAGGCCATTATAAAATTAAAAATTTTATATTCAATGTTGGGTTTGGCTTGTGTCAGGTGAGTAGCCAATGATAGGAGTAAAAAGAGACATTAAACAAGCCCTGATTCCTTGAGCCTGTCTGTCTTATGCAATGAATCAGGCTGAGGTCTGGTGGGAAAAATAAAATTTGATCATAATATTTTTATGGCCATTTGAACTTGCTCTGGCTCTTAGTTCCATGTGAAATATCTGAGAACAGAGTCATGGTAGGGTCTACTCAATTCTCTGTGGAGAGACTTTGAAAGTCAGAGTAGTTCTACTGCAACAAACTAGTCAAACTAATCAGTACTGCGGGAGAAGCCTAAGCTGGATTTCATCTACAGAAAACATCTCTGGAGAATCTAGCAAAATTTCAATTAGGGAAGTGGACAGTGTAACTTTTTCCAGTGCTTGTTGTTCTGATTAAGGTGTGCAATGAAATCATATCAAGGTTCAGAACCTGAGAAAATAACATCAAGAAGAATTATGCCTGTCCTTTTGGTTTCATTTATATTTTTAAATGTGTTCACTGATCAATTGGTTGCACAACAGGAAAATTGATGTCCAATATAAGTTCAAATACATTTAGAGGGCTCAGTCTTCAGACATGCTGAATATCCTCAACTCCTTTTACATTCCATAGCAACTGAAGGTTCTGAGCGCTCTGCAGTATTGGGAAATTAATGAGCAATTTAGTTAATTTTATACTTTGTGAGAATCTGTGGAATTTGGGAAAGACAATCTAATATTTGTAGATATTATGGAGTCAGAAGTGTGTGTCATAGAAAAAAAAGATATTTTGCAAACTAGTTGAATGAACAGCAACTTGAATTATAATCCCAAGGACTAGTTCAATCAGTTTGTCATTATAATGGCAAATTAGTTAAAGTGCAGCTGGATATGCATAGGTACTATTAGCAACTTAAATGGTACAACATGGCTTGTGATGTCAGATGTATGATCCACGACAAAAGGAGAAAGTTTGGTTTCTCTTCAAACCAATAGCAATGTTTTTAGTCTCTCTTAATGAGAAATCTTTTTGGTAGTAAAATGGTTAATATTTTTATGGCTAATGTAAAAATTCAAAATGTTTAAAAGCATCTCCTTTTTGCCTATAAAATGTACTCCAATTTGGTGGATAAATGATACTGTTAACAATGTTGATATTGATAAGATGGTCTCCTAACTACAGAATGATCTGTATGCCCTTTCCTGTATTTTCCTCTTTTCTTTCTTCTGCCACCATCCTTTCCCATGTTGATTGGTGTTTTGTAGTTGACTTCATAAGCCTGAATTATTTTTCAGGTAACATGTGCAAGAATTAATGGCATAGTTATCTATAACATATTAGGTAACGTGCAAGAATTAATGGTATAGTTATCTATAACTTATTACAGTATGAAAATAACATAAACCATGTGTGTATTTGAGATAGATGTTCTTACCTATAAATAGATGGGAATTTGGGGCAGGGAAATGTTTGTTTGTTTGTTTGTTTGTTTGTTTTACTGGCAAAGCCCCCGTGAAATGTCATGGCTCACCTCTATGACTGAAAGGACTGTTCAGTTCTCACTGCTATTTAGAGTTTGGATGCTCTGCTCTGAGTCCCAACACTGGTGCTAACTGAGACCTGGACTGAAACTCTGGGGCACCAGTGCGGTATCTAGGCTAGACTTGAAGTAGCAAATCAAAAGAAAAGAAGGCAATATGCGTACTACTTATTTCCAGAGCACAACAATTTAGCAGTAAGGAATGCTTACAGGGAAATCAGTGTTCATGCACTTTCTACTCAAATGGACAGAAATGGACATATTAAGAGCATTAGGTCCTTCAAGTCCTCTCCAGTGAGAAAAAACACTTTCATGAAGATTTAATTTAACTGTAAAAAAATCTCTGTGGATAAAATCACTAATATGAATCTCGAAAGGGGTATTTCTGAGAGGTGAAAACTTTCAGATGAAGCAGGGTTGATTTGATTATAAGCGTACGAAGCTCATAATTCCCAGTGGTGTGATAATCCTTAAAACGAAAATGCTTCCTAAACAGAACACTCTGTATGGGAGCACCTTTCAACACACACTTATCTGAAGTTCTTTACAAAAAAAAAATCCCTGTCAACAACAATTTCTTATGGGATAAAGGAGATCTATTGGAATTAAAGTCATGAGTAAGAGACAATCTCAACAAGCCTGTGATGTTTTTGAGGACATGATCAATTTTATTATAGAAATAAAATTAAATGTTTACCACTTGAAAATACGTGTCTGCCTCTAGCAAAATGCCACTCTTATCTAAATGATCAATCCAGTATGGAGGAATACCTTATTGGCACATTTTATTAATAAATACAGAAATTTAAATCTGTGAGTAGTAGAGTATAACTCATGTTGGTCCACTGCTCAAAACTAATAAACAAATATAGCAGAAAATTTGGAGAAATAGTATGCAAACAAAAACAGCAAAGAAAGCTTACTTGAAAGGCATATTTTCCGACCTTTATCAACTTGCTGTTCAAAAACTGTTTTCCCTTCCCTTTCCTTTTTTTTCATACATTTTTGCTTATTTTTAGGGCCTTTCAACTTAATATTTACTGTTTTCCAGTCCTTTGGGAATTTTGTTATCTCATGTACAAATAGTTGATTTCTCTGTTTTACATAAAGATCACAATTGTGTCCTTTTTCTTTTTTCTTTTTTTCCCTCTTCTAGTACTTTTTATTCTCACTGTCTTTTAAAATATTTAGAATAGAGAGTAAATGGATCATGTAGGATGTCTCATCTTTAGGAAGATATTGTGAGCTACCTATCTTTCTAGCACATAAATGTTGGAAGCAAAAGAGTTTCAAATCATCCTCTAGTGATATCAAATATATACAGCTTTGTCAGTGTGAAAGAAGTCACCAAGAAAGGACTTCCTCTTTATTAGATTAGAGTAAATGTCACCTCAATTAATAATTCAGTAATATTTCTTCTGCTACTATTTTCACAATAAACTTCTATGTTTGCCCAGTATTTGAACAAAAACAGATAATGGAATGGAATAACTGTACTCAGGTAGCTGGAAGTGATGCTTGTCTTAAAATCTGCTTTTTTGTACAGAACATGGTATTTTGATTGTTGATTCTACAGTATAATCAGTAACTACACTCGATAGTATAGTAGATTTTTCAACTTGTTTAATCTCACTGTCTTGATTTCATGATGAGATTGTGATGAGCGACTCCCATTTACTCTTGAGTTCAGCATTAAGATAATTACATAATAAACCACAATCAATGAGGACCCTTAAAGATTGCCACTTTATTTTCAGTTGTTATTGTTTTTAAACACAAATCTTGACAACCAATTCTGGCTAATACACATAAAGTGGTATTCAGAGTGGAAAGGAGATTTGTATATAGGCATGAAAACTGATACCTATTTTATCTCAGTTATCAAACATCTTATAAAAATAATATTTGTATTTTCTAGTCCAACAGGATATTAATATGCAGTTAGATCTGTAAGTAATTTAATTAAAAATAAACAATTCATCATTAGTTTGCATTTCACATTTTAATCTATTTGTTTTATTGGTTCCTCTATTTTCTCATAGTTTGTTTTTTTTTTTGAGGCTTGTCTGAAAGAAAATATGCTATACATTTGAGCCAAACCACAGTAAACGATTCTGCCTAACTCTGAGAGACCCAATCATTTCTTTTCATATTTTATAATAACATATGACATGTCAATTTAAACAAAATACACAATATTTGCTGACTGCAGTAAAAGGTTGATATTAAAATAATGTGTTGCTGTTAAGAGCAGATAATTGAGCATACCGAAGTGTAGGTACTATCTGCTATAGCAAATGCAATACAAAAACCTAATGTTTCCTTAACAAAGGGTGCTCATACAGATAATATTTGGTATCTAGAATTTTACACTTTCTCAGTGTGACTGTTTAGCAGAAATCTCCATTTTTTATACATTTATTCTACAACAAATTTTAAAATATGGGTATCAGTCCTAAACAGTTTAGTGGTAACAAATATTGTAAAATATTAATAAGATATTGTGTCTGGGCAATGGGGGGGTGTGTGTCTGTGTCTGTGTATGTATGTGCTTGTATTTTAAAAAGAAATCATACTTTCTTGAGTTTCATTCTTTCTGAATTTACCCTGAGTGAGCCACCATGTGTTCTTCTACTTGCTATATTTAAAAAAAAAAATCCATAGAACCTCCAAATCCTAGATCACCAGTGTTCTAGTGCAAACAATAATGCCTCCTGCTGTTAGAGCAAACCTTTTACACAATTCTCAAATTTTTAGACAAGCTAACTTGAACTCCCTTTTTCCTGTAAAATTCTGCTCTCTCTTTCACTTCTTCCAGGTGGACATGTATCCTATTGTGCTTAGTATAACTCAAGTATCTCTATACTTCAGGCTTCTTGCCTCCTTGCATTTTCCCCAAAGTACTGGATGGGATGTAATCATCTGTATTTGCTACTTCATGCTATTTTTCTCGTCTGCTTACCTCGTCCAGCTTAACACTTGACCCTGAAACTCTAGATCCCAGGAGGAGCTTTTTCCAGGTCTTACTAGAGCTCTGCTAAAACTTCTTGTACCTGGATTCTTTCCAAGTTTCCCCCTTGATCACCAGTCCCACTCCTGACGTATCACTCTAAATCGTTCTCTACAGTAATCAGGTTCTTCCAAGCACAGTTCCATACTCTGCTGCCCCTAATAGCAAACAAGGGCTGTTCAAGGGGGAAGAAATGTGGTGGCAACAGCACAGCCACTTTGCTTCTTGCCCCACTCAATGCCACTCAGGCCACCTTTGCACAGAGCCAGAGGACAGGGTGGCTGTGCAAAGGCTCTTATCATTCTGCCATCTGACCAATGACACACAGTAGGAAACATCCCAGTCTGAGCTGGGTGTCTTCTCATCTCCCTTCTCCCCATTCCCACCCACGCAAAATTGTATTTGCCTCTGCCAATTGCTAACAGTTTATGAAGAATGGATCTTCTAAGGCCATTCTAGCAGAGCACCATCAGCAAGAAGCAGGTTTTGGATGCTCAGTCAAACAAAATTTCAGGCATTCAGGTGTTCCCTTTAGCTCAGATTATATGCAGATTAACAGTGTATTTGGTTCTGTCTTGTTTTTATGTATAAAGCAAAGTTGAAAGTGATCTACTGCATTGTTTTCAATGCATTTTTACTGCAGTGAATCTGTGATTTATTGTTGTCTTATATGCAGTGCTGCAAGAAGTAGACTGTTTTGCTATGCATTTCTACATGTAGTTTTTGTTATATTAATGATATGAGTTGTATGATTCTTAAAGCAGGAGTAGGGAAAGAAGTTTTTGTTGATAAGAGAAAGAGTGCTGTTTCAGTTTGGGTACCTGTGAATAAGAATAGGCTCAGAAATATAAATAATCTCCTATTCATGTTGGCCAAATTTCTGGAGGAAAACAAAACAAAGCAAAACAAAAGCAAACAAAAACAAAAATCTTGAAGCAGGATGGATTTGCCCTTTTAAACACAAAATATGAAAAACCACTCCAAATGATTTCATATTTTATGTGTTTGAAAAAAATGTGTATTTGGCTTATCTTTTCAAAGTAAAGATTAACTTTGTGAGAATTCGTGTTGTTTTGCTTTTTGTCTAGAGGTCTCTAAATTTTAATGTTTCATGGTCTGTCACTAAAATTTACTTTATTTTTTGAGGTCTCTACAGTAATTTGCTGTTGAAAAGGTCTGCTCATCTGTTGCCATGTTAGCATGTTAATCATAGAATCACAGAATCATAGTATCATAGAATGGCTTGGGCTGGAAAGGACCTTAAAGATCACCTAACTCCAGCTCCCCTGCCATGGGCAGGGATGCCACCCACTAGACCAGGTTGCTCAGGGCCCTGTCCAACCTGGCCTTGACCACTGCCAGGGACGGGGCGTCCACCACCTCTCTGGGCAACTTGTTCCAGTGCCTCACCACACTCTGAGTAAAGAATTTTTTCCTAGCATCTAATCTAAATCTCCCCTCTTTCAATTTGAAACCATTCCCCCTTGTCCTATCGCTGTCTGCCCTTATAAAGAATCTCTCCCTCTCTTTTATATAAGCCCCCTTTAAGTATTGGAAGGCCACTATAAGGTCTTCCTGGAGCCTTCTCTTCTCCAGGCTGAACAACCCCAACTCTCTCAGCCTGTCTTCATAGCAGAGATGCTCCAGCCCTCTGATCATGTTAGTGGCCCTCCTCTGAATCCTTTCTAAAGGTCCACACCTTTCTTGTGCTGAGGGCTCCAGAGCTGGATGCAGTACTCTAGGTGCGGTCTCACGAGGGCAGAGTAGAGGGGCAGAATCACCTCCCTCGACCTGCTGGCCATGCCTCTTCTGATGCAGCCCAGGATACTGTTTGGCTTTCTGGGCTGCAAGTGCACACTGCTGGCTCATATCCAGCTTTTTGTCCACCAGGACCCCCAAGTCCTTCTCTGCGTGGCTGCTCTCAATGAGTTCTTCTCTCAGCCTGTACTCATGTCTGGGATTGCTTCAACCCAGGTGCGGGACCTTACACTTGGACTTGTTGAACCTCATTCGGTTCATATGGGCCCACTTCTCAAGCTTGTCCAGGTCCGCCTGGATGGCATCCTGTCCTTAACTTCATTAAAGCTATGGAATCTTGTATCTATGTCCAGTGAACTGTGGCATAGGTCGTTGTCAGCAAGCTTGCCACTGAAAATGGAGGGAGGAAATCTTGTTGCAAATCTGCCTGCAATATCCCTTAACTTTACCACTTCTCTTTTTCATGTGACTGCCACAGTGAAACAGGATCCTGAAAACTCTGAAGGGATTTTGGGGTCCTAAAACTCTAGAACAAAGTCATGCATACACCTCCACACTTTTTGCAGTCCATGTATAAATTCTGCGTATAACTCAAAATAAATTTACACACAACCAAATTCAAACTGTGCCAGTTTAATTTTTTCCCTCCTCTCCAAATAAGGTGCAAAACTCTATACAAGTAAAATTCAATTCCCAGTCAAAAATTTTGCCATTTTTTGTGGGAACTGGAAACTCAAGAGGGTCCATAATTGAGATACAAGTTTAGTGTAGGGTTTACCAGAAAAGGAAAACAAATCTAAGAGGTTTAAGGTAGTTTTAAACACAATAAATTGTATTTTATTTACAATTTACGCTGCCTTTTCAAGAGAGGGGGAAATTACTTGTGTTGTAGTTCAGTTTTACTTTGGGATAGTGTGCTTAGAGGTACCTTTTCAAGGTAGATGGTTATCATCACAAGTCTTATTTGAGAGATTAATTTTTAACATTTTCTATAATTTCTTTAAATAGTTTTTGCTGTCTTATCTAAATATTGTGGCCAAAATCTTGATTCCTGTAAGTACTAATAGAGAATAATTTTGCCATAAAATGGAACTGAAGGCTATGTAAGTGAGGATAAATAGAAACTAGAGAGTTCTTCGTACTAACAGTGTGTATCTTGAAAACCTTGCCCTGATTCTTTCTCCCCCTTCCCCTCTGTCATCAAAGATATGAAAGGCTGAAGCCCACTTATCTCAAGCACTGTCTTTCAGAATTTCCCAGTGTGATTGCTGCACTCATTTGGGATACTTGGCTGATAGATCCCTGGCTTTCATCTTGTGACAATGGAAAGGAGGGCATTTTCAGTGACAGGCCAAAAATATGAAACAAACTTCCTACAAAGCTGATCCCAAACAAGTGGAGCCTCTTTCACATGACTTTCAAGCTCAGTACAAGGCATATCTGTATTAACTGGCATTCCCCAATAGCTATGTAGTAATGACACTGAACACAAGAGGAATCAACCTCCATAACATTATGGTAAAGAAACAGCCTCAAAGCAGAGAAATAAAACCGGTACCTTCTAGAAGTAATTTTGATGTAGCTTTAATCATTTCTATGTGCTCAAATACTCCAATGATTAATGCCATAGATATACCTATAAATAAATCACAGAATGTTGGAAAACATCTCTGAAACATAAACCAAGTAGTCATCATATGCAATGCACATGAGAAATATTTAATTAGTTGTGCAAATGAGCTGACATGCAAGTACAGTACGCTAATTTGCAGAATTTTCTTTGAGGAACACAAGCTGTTCTTTAACTGGACAAAAATGAAAGTAGTTTATGCAAAATTAAGTTCTGAAATCAATGGCAAAACTTCTTTAACATCTTTAAGTAACAAGTGGTAAAGACACTGCAGTTAAGAGATGATCAGTATTTCAATTATAAATTCAAATGTTGAAGTGTGATGTTATTACCATTATAATATTATTCCATTAATTACAGGACCGATGGAAATGTAAAAAAAAAAAAAGGAGTTTAACACATCAAATATGTGACAAAAGTGAATAAAATGACAACAGAAAAAAAAAAAAGACAAATAACAACCAGAGGAAAAAAGTGTTACAATTAAAATAAAGTTGTCGAGAATTGGAAATATTATCTCATGATCTCTAATAGTGTAATAAAATATTAAGTTCTGTATTGCCAAATGCCATACTGTCATCTAAAATAATGAGGAGGGGAAAGAACTATGATCACTAGGTAAGATTTCAAGAGATCTTCAACTCTTGTAAGTGGAATAGAACAGTTTCGTTCTATGCTGGAGATGAAAATCTACCCTACTTGGAAACAATCAAAGAGATTATTATTAACAAGGTGTTTGGAAAGTTAAGAACAGAATATCTTTTCAAGAACTTTACCAAGAAATAGAAGGTTAGAAATAGCATGATAGTTAGCAATGGAATTTTAACCACATAAAAGCTTCTTAAGGGAGGGTGCTGAGAAAGTAGCCACTTTAAAAGCTCCAGGAAATGTGCCACTGAAAAAGCAATCATTAATAATAGCTGTTATGTGGCGGGAGAATCAGAAGAAGGAAAATCATCAAACATAAGGTAGAGTAAAAGTGCTCATGGTTTTATATAAGGTGATATTAATTGAATCGTGTAGGCAGAGCAGGGAGCAACTAGACTTGGTAATAGGAGAAGGATAATTAACAGTTATAGAAAAGGAAGGAAAAAACACTTGGGTTAAGCAGTACACTGGACGTGGATTGTAATCTTTTTTGTAATTGGAAAAGTTCCATTTATTATTCGCTAAACAACAGTTTCAAATTGATTTAAAAATAGTGACTATGTGAAGGAAGAAAATGTTTGCAAGGTACTTTCTAGGTGATAGATTTATAGGTCAGAGTATCAACATTAAAAAGGATTTCTCAATTGCAGAATGGAAAATAAGTTACATAGTACAGTAGTTTTTTATGTCACTATGATCAAAAACTTACACTGATATTTAGGAGGTTAGCAGGGAAAATAGCTATATATTGCTCAAGGGGGATGAAAATCATCATGAGTATAAAACCAAAATCATCTAAATTTTAGAATTATTATACAATGGAATGGCAGAGCATATTTGCAATTACACTTATAGTTTCTTCTGATTTTGAGTCCCCAGTGTTGAGGTAAATTGGGGGTTGATGAAAAGTTTTTCTAAAAAAAGGATGTAAATCAGGTAAAGTATTCTTTGAATTGTGATAACTTAAAAAGAAATTCATAATCTTCTGTATTTCACTCCCATCTCTGATTTTTTTTGACTGGTACTTGTCCACTGGTAGATATTTGTGAATTCAATTCATCTTAAAGAAGAAATATTCATGATATACTTAGGAGATTAATAGAAATGTATAATTTTACTTCAGATATTGAGAACAAACACAGTCAACATTTAGCCGAAAGTTATAAGCAAAAATTAAACTGTGTTTAGCTAAAAAGCAGATATACAATAACTATTAAAAAAGCAAGGAAAATGTCAGGTTATGACATTTAAGGAGAGGAGGGATAGTTAGCAATGGAGAAACAAAGAATAAAGTTTTTAAGTCTAAGAAAATTATTGATATAAATTTTAAAACCCCTAGGAAAACATTATGTAAGTGAAAGAAATGATAAAAGAAGAAAGATATTTAAAAGAATACATTTTTGGAGGAGTGTTTTAGGTTAGCTAGAAAAGAAAAGGCCAAAATGTTAAGAGTTTCCTCAAGACTACAAATTGACTTTGAGAATAGACAGGTAATAGGATGGGGAAGATAGACATGGCTTGGAAATAAAGGGCTAAGCAGGAAGTGTGGCAACTAGGACAAGGAAGACTGCTTCATATTGGGGAATCTACATAAAAAGAAGCAAGGCAGGATGAAGTATAATTTATATAGCAATAACATTGCCAAGAACAATGTTGTATTGTAAAGTGACTTACTGAACATACATGAGTTTTGCACAAATTTTAAAGAAAGTAATTGTTACAAGTGGTGTCTATAGGAACAGGTAAATGTGTATGAGATAAAAAGAGTAAATGATATAAGAAGAAAAAAAGGAAAATAAGAAAAAGGTTAGAAAGCCCAAGAAAAACAGGAAAGCCAGAAGCTTTAGAGAAAAGAAAAAAAAATCCAACAACAGTGTAATAGATGCATTGTAACTAGAAAGTAATAGGGATGATTAATGGAAGGTGAAATTAAAAGAAGTGATGTAAGAGCAAAGAGTACTACAAGGTCATCTACAGCAATGAGCTATATGAACCCTGACATTTTTACAATAGGTTTTCAACACAGTGAACTGATCCTAAAGTATAGCAGTTTGAGTGGGACATAGGAGAAAGAAAGAAAAGGTTATGTTGCAGCATGATGGAAAAAAAGGTTGTCTTAAAAAATTAAGTCTTTTCAACAGCTTAAGCCTCAGAGAGTTCCTTAGTGACCTGATTTGTCAAATGGATTTTTGTCCCTCTCTTGGTGTTTTCAGTTCACTGCATTCTCTTACCCCAGGTTTCAGTAAATAATATCTAAAAAAATTAAAATGCTGTAATGTTTAATTGAATACCTTGGCTGAATTGGGTTTCCCCATCTACTTAGTGTAAACATCTTAGGATTACTTTAGGAGGATGTGCTTTCTGAGTAGTGATGGCAATTCAAGGGTCCCAAAATGCAGGAAAAATATCCAGTTCAAAGTATCACTCCCTACAGCTATGGATTTTGACTTGAGATTGTATCTCAAAATCACGTTTTGTAGTAACCTACTGCTCTACTAAATGCTAGTAACACAAATCAATCTGGCATTCCCAGAAGCCCAGGGAGAATTCTCACACAGCTTTCACTGTAAGTGCATTCAGGTTGCAACGGTTGTTCTAGAATCAGGGTATCTCAGAAGAGCATACTGCTAAAAGAAATAGAGTCCTTAAAAAAAAAAATAATTAAAAAGGAGATTCACCTACAAAATTGCAAAGTCATCTGGCCAGAAATGTGTACACCTCCCTTTCTCTACCAGGCAGGGGATCAATGATAATGCATTGCTTGGAATGCCAATCACATTATAGTGTCTGAGAAAAATCTGAAAATTATCATCATTATTAATATAGGAATTAGAGCTGTGCATTCTACACAAAAAATATGTTGGCTTTTTTGGTTTTTAACTTGCAAGTTACATAGTATATGAAAAATCCTTCCTCTTTCATCTTTCAATATCACTATTCCTTTTTGCATGTGAAAGTAGATTGCTGTTTTGTTTTGTTTTCCCAAGCACTTTGACTGAAGTGAAAGTGAAATATGTGAAATACATGCATCATGATCTACATAATGGTCTTATTTTGTTTGGTGTTTTGTTTCACAAATGAATGGGGGAAAGGGTACATTCTTATTACTTCAGCACATTTTTATACAAGCTGAATCTTGGAAAGGGGTGAAGTAGTTCAAACAAAATAAGAACAAGCACAAACTTTAGCTCACCTCTGAAGAATGCTGCAATATTTCAGGTGCAGCACTACAGAAAAAAAAAAAAAAAAAAAGCAGCTTCAGTGGGCTTTGGCTCATACCCTAAGGAGAAATCAGGTGATTCTGCTTGTGTTTGTGCAAAGCTTCTGCCACCCGCCCTGTGATGGTCCTAGCATGGGAAAGAGAGGAGAGTATATGAACAGCTCATCAGCACCAGATACAAAGAAGAGAAGGGGAAGAGAGCTGCTGAAAGCTGTTTCCTGTCCTTGTCAAACTGCAGTTTAAAGGTGTTGCTTATTTAAAGCTTCTTAGGGTGAGAGGGAGGGACATTCAGGATCTGAATTCGACTAAAGAAGCATCTTTGAAAAAAATTAGTGCAACTACATTCAAGCTCTCTTTGGACATTCACATTCAGAATTAAAGCAATTAAAATATATTAAACCTTAGTGGAGTAAGGAAACTTTAATTATGAAAGAGAACATCTATACACAGACTTTGTGTGGTTTACTTAATCCATGTTACAAAACAGTATTGAGTTTCTTGATGGTTCTGAATTGACAGGTCCTTATGATCTTGTGGCAGCTGTCAGGGACTCCTTTGCTTGCTCTATTCTCCAGTCTTGTATGCCACACGAGACTCAGGCCCCAATGAGAGTTTGTGTTGTACTATATTTAATTAGGTCGTTACTCATTTTGTTGTTGATACCTGGAATTTAATGAAATGGCTTCTAAGAGTGCCAATGGTAACAATAAATTATATCTACCCCGCAGTAATAATTAAAATCTGCCTTTTAAAATGCAGTTCAGAGATGTGCTCTCAGTCGCTGACTGGGACCTCTGTGCTTAACCATAGATGTTAACCATCTTAAACTCTCCGAGAAAGTACATATTGGGATATACGTATATTTCAATTTAACTCTAAGGTTTAGGGAATATTGTTATTAACAGTGAAAAGGGCAATGCTCTGTTGTCAGACCCCTTGGCAGGTCGGATGTCTTGCATTTTGATTTCGTAAAATTGATTGGTTTCTGCTGAAGGTAAGGCACTCAAACATTTGGCAAACAGCACGAATCTAAGGGCCTTCTTTACATACTGTAAATCCATTGAGTAGAAACGTGGAGACACATATCCTATATTTCTAGATAATGCTCAATATTGGCGGCTAACATATTTTGTTTTATGACTAAGCACATATTGATGGGTAAAAGAGGCCTTTGTACTTTTTTTATTAAATTTTGCAATTAGGCAGCTGGTAGCTTTCTTACTACACAATTAGTTTTCTTGCTCCTCACAGAAGGGACCATTTCTTCACTTCTCCTAGGATTTTTAGGGGTTGATCTCACTCCCTCTCGTAGTTTATCTATTTACAGAAGAAGGTCTTCTCATGGTTTGAATACAGAAGGCAGAGCCCAAGGAAGTCCAGCTTCCAGCACAGTTCCACTGAGCGCTTGGAGGCTATGCAGACCACAATTCTCAGCCCAAATTCTTGTACTGACCTAGCTGGGGTCCTTCACTTTTGGGAGCCCAGATGAAGATGTTCAGTTCAGGTATGTTTTTCAGGAGACATCCTTAGAACGTTGAATTCTGTTCCTAGTTAAGTCCCCTGACAGTACAATGGGCACAAAAATTTCTGTCAAATTTTCAATAAAAATAAAAGCAAACCAAATGACCAAATATTAGCTGTGATAGTATAACTTGCAGCCTTCAAGCAAACACAAAGCATTTTAACGTATTTTAATTACAAATTTAAAATGCAAATTTTAATTGCATTTTTTAAACTAATTGTCTGTAGGCAGCTTTTGAATAGGAAGGATAAGGAAGATAGAGGAATTTTAAGGGAAGAGGCACTGTTGTTTTTTACTAAAAAAATCAAGCAACTTTTCACGATATCTCAGACTTCCCTCAAGTCTTAAAAAGAGCAGCATTTAGCCTGTCTCCTGAGGTTTTTCTAAACAAAGTTACTGTTGATGCTCCTTTCACAGACCTGGCCAGAGAAACCCACAAAACGTTTATAATTCTCAGATTATTAATATAGAAACATCATTAAAATATGGAAAGTTGTGACCGTAACTGCTGGTGAAGAGGCGAAGGAAAGAGCAATGTTATTGAGGTAGAAATTTCTTTCACTAACACGGGGAGGGGATGGGGGGAGACTTCCTGTGATGACTTTGGAGCAAGCCCTGGGTTATAAATGGAGGGATGGGAAAAGGAAAATAAAGATCAGGTGTGTGTTCCCCACCACCACCTCCATAAGCAACATTTCCCTGACTTTGCCTGTCCCCCTCCCCAGAAATGTTATTCTATCTGTTAAACAAAGAAAGAACACAAAATGCAGCAGGCAGATCTGTGCCTTCAGCAGGCTTTAGGAAGATTCTGGCAAGGCTTCGCCCTCTCTCATCAGAGAAAATAAGCCTGATTTTATCAACAGAATGAAAACCTTAAATAGCAGTTTCTACCAATATCCGCATTTTTAGTTCCTCTTCCAGACTGGGGGGTCAGAGGAATAAGCTTTTTCCTGATCCCTGTTACAACACTGTCATTTGTAAAAAGTCATCTGCTCCATCAGAGAACCTAAATGCCACTAAACAGAACCCACAGGGACAAGCAGAGAATTCAGACATGCATGCAAAGGAATCACAAGAACATTAATCTTTTCAAGAACCAACTGACAGTATATTTCAGAAAGCACATATAACTCAATTAATGTTTGTACTCACAAAACATTTTAATTTATGAACTATAGCTCTTGGGGTTTGCTAAACAATTAAAATCAAATCTAACTTCTCCCGTAAATTTTGCAAAGCATATTTTATAAGTTTAATTCCTGCAACTTCAGCAGGAACTGTTCTTCTACGTGACCCTGATAATAAGAAAGGAAATCTTATTGCTCAGTGATCTGCTATCATCAATGGACAAAAATTAAATGCTTTCGCTAATCCTTTCACTCTCTCACTAGCCATTGACCATGAAGGTTTGTTGACCTTGCTGGAAACCCTAGCAAGAATTATTGAGAGGCACTTGAGTGAGCTATTCTTTTCTCTCAGGAAAGAACCAGAGGGTAGTAGCTGATGATTGCTCTTTTGCCTCAGTGTGGTCTTATGCAAGATATTCTGTTTCTCCTATTTGATATACATGCTACATTGTTAGAGCAATTCAGCAATGTGTTGTAAACATCGCTTTTGGATCTGATCTAAACCATACAGTCATGGCCATGGTGAAACTGGAACTATAGTTCAAACCAGATAAAACAGACCTATTGCTGGAGAATTACTTGAAAAGCCCTAGGAGGAGATGAACAAGCTATTTCTCTGTTAATGTCAACATTTTTAACTTGCTTTTCACAGTAAGACCAACTGTTTAAATGTCTTTAAACGCCTGGGTACTTTTAAATGGTCAGCAGCAGTTATTCTTTTCTTAAGTGGTTTTCAAATATCGCTTTGAGTTGGGGACTTCACTGCAGTAATCTCTGGTGTGCCTCTTCAATGCTGGAATGTCAATGTTGCACCTTTTAGCTGTGGTTACATATAGAGCTCTTTCAGTTTCTCACCTGTTGGCCTGTAGCAATTTGGGCTCATCCAGCTTCAAAAATTACTTCTATTTTAAACAGACCTTGATTAGACAAGCTGAGATGACGCAGCCTAATGGCTTTCTGCCACTGGAGGAGGCAGTTGTGCTCTCCCCATCTCTTGGGTACCTTCTAGGGCCTCCCTGGTGCATCCTATAGCACACCTCTGTCTCTTTGCTGAGTTGATTCAGTTCTCTAAATGGGTGTAAAATTCACCCAGGAGTGAAAAGCATTTTGCTCTCTAAGAATGAGCTACTTTGTTGATGCATTTTTATCTTGTTCAGTCACATTCTAAAAGGGGATGAAGAACTACAAATTAGAACCTGGCATGCTGTTGTCAGGACTTCTTAAAAAGTCATTTTTCAGTGTTGTGGAGTTTGATGGCCTCCAGGGGAGGCTGCAAGAAACATGGGCATTACCTTTTGCCATGTGGGCAATAGGACATAGGCCAGAGTGTAGATTTTACTCCTTTAGTTGCTATTGGCTTAAGATACTAATTGTCAATTTTCTTTAAAATTGTGATGTGGTTCACATTATCTGTGAACACAGAATACGATGGGTGAGTTTTAGAAACTACATGCAAGGTTTATTCAAGAAATGAAGCTGTTCCACAGTTCCTTGAAACTTTCATAATTCCTGTTTACAAGAACACCAAAGTTCCATTAAAAAAGGGGAAAAAAATTAGTAGGAACTTTTTTTCAGTGATGAAATAGGTTAATTTCATAGCTGACTTGAAATCTTGTGACAAGTTATGGTATTCTATTATGCCATTATTAGTAGAAGAAATAATCCCTTGCAGCTGTGGTAACTCATGATAACGCACAATATATACCCATCAAGATATCTCCTGACAGCAATGAAATTAACTCGTGTCACCCCTGTGTCTAAGAGAATGTGCTTGCAGCTTCTTCTTAGCATGCTATTTCAGATACCAATGAATTGATATATGGGGAAAATGCATCTATTAGAAACAAATGCTTATACCAAAATTTTCACTGCCTGCATTGCACAATTGATGACAGATGTTTCAGGCAAGGTAAGCAGACATCATACATAAGTGATCAAAAGTAAAAGAATTAATAGTTATTGCTTACTTCCCAAATGTGTGTTTTCTTGAACTTCAACAGGATCTGTATAACTGCCATGCATATTTACCATTACTCCCAATACATCCTTGGTGAGGTTGCAATCTGTTTCTGTGTCCTCTGGCTCAGAATTGGTGTGTGAGCTGAAGCCTAAAGCCATTGCAATGTCTGCTGTTGCAAGGAACTATTTTGAAATTACAGGGTGATGAAAAAACTATATCTGTTACTTACACCTTCTTTTTACCTCCTAAACTAATACTTCTAGTACAGAATTATCTATGTGCCTATGAATCTTTGAGAACATGTTCTTTACGGCTGGTTCCAAATTGCTGGGATGAAAATATATTTTACAGTATTTCTAAGCAGAGGAAGAAAGCAAATCAGATGAGAGCAAATGCATTTTAGCAACACTTTAAGACTGTACTTTTAATGACTTTTTAAAATAAGTGTTTTGAAATAACAATTGAATAAGCAAAGAGATAAAACCCATTATTTACTGCCACACATATTCTCACTTTCTGTCATGTTTCCGTAATCAAAAACTTCCCACATCACAAACATTATCCAAACACTTTGTACTCCCAGGACAGTATGGGTTATTTCCAACATAACTTCATGTACTGCTTCCCTGATGACTAGACAACTTCTGACTTTCATTTTTTATTTAAAAACAACAAGAACCAAACTCCAAATTAGACTCATGGAATACTCTCAGTTTAGCTCTTTTAATAAATGGAAAAGTTGAAAGCAACCTGGTCACAAGGGGAAGTGTTACTTAAAGCTTGAGTTTGGCCATCAGCATTACAGAAATAAAAGACAGATTTAAAAATAGAGGATACTGGCTTTACTGCTGCTCTGTGTTGCTTCCCTTGTGGCTAAGCAGCTTTTAGCTTTAAATTTTTATTAAATAAAAAAAAAAATAGAATGACCTTTTTTTTTTCTGTCTTATTTGAGCAGATCCTATTTTTGGAAACAAAAACCAGTAACTGTCTGAAAAGAATCAAACTACTTACTGTGCAGAATGTGTGATTCTTAACATTTGCAAGTTAGGAAATATGAATTCTATCTATAAATAAAGCATAGATTCATTCCGAGACTCACAGACATTTGACAGCACGAACGGACACAAGCTGAATTTATAAACGGCAGGGTTTTACAGCCTGTATTTCATACAGTGTGACATTATAAATTGTAAATTTACAATATGTAATTAATGAAGATATAAGAAATACTGGAGCTGTGTTCCAAAAAGCAGTGCGATTATATCTTACGAGAAAAAAAATTGGCTATTGACACTAAAACTCTACCACTTAGGTTTTCAAAGTGGCATGCAACATTTTAATGGCAGTCTACTGAGAGGCTAATATGCTTTGCTGGACTTTGAAAGTGTAAGGATAAATGTTTTAAATCCAGAGGTTATGAGGGGAAAGGTGTGTCAGTGAGAGTGTACGGTGCTGCAAGAGTTTTGATTGCACAGCTTTGGGATTGCTATGTGGATCTTGCCTTCCGAACCTTCAGGCACCTCTACCCCCTTAAGACATTGAACCTCTTAACCGATACATTGATTTAAAGCTGTTTTAGAGCGGCCAGCTGCAATCCGTCTGAAAAAGGTTAGATGCCTGGACCTATAAAAACAAACATGAGAGGGTATCTTTGCTACACTAAAGTGGCTGCCTCCCACTTTTATTTTCAGTCTGTTTGCAAGTCTCTGGCCTGGCCCTCCTCCTAGAAACCACCTGCTACTGTTCCTTCAGGCCTTGTACTTTTGCTCTGGAGAAAAAAAAAAGCAGAAATATGTAAATGGGATGTACACAGGCAGCATTTTCATAATTTCAGATAATTTTCATAAATTGTGTGTCTTGTTCTATGGCTAGCTCTTATCCTTCAGCTTTCAGCTCCCTTAAATATCACGTTGGAGTATTATTTATTTTCCTTTCTTCAGCTTCTCTCTTTGTATTGCCTGGGTTGGAAGTACTTTTCAAGGTAAGTGTAAGTCTTATGCTGCATTTGTCAAGGAACAATATACATTTGGGGAATCATGAAACCAACAGAAAAAGTAGCATGTGGAATTGCAAGTATCATCAAAGGTATTGCTAACAAATCAGAGAAGGTACTCTATTAATTACAAAAAACACTTTTACATAGTACTTTTATCTCAGAAGGTTGCGAAGAGTACAAAAGGGGCCCAAACCATAACAAATCTGTAAAACTAATTGCTGAGGATCAATTTTTGTTCAGAAAAGAATTCAGACTGGAACAGGTACAGAGGAAGGTTACTAGGATGATCAGAGGAAGGAGAAGAGGAGATGCTGAAAGAGCTTGCATTGTTCAGCCTAGGAAAATGAAGGCTGAATGTAGGATACTTTGACATAAAAACATCAAAGTTTTAAACACCAGGCAGACAGAGGAGCTGTTATAACTGTGTGTCAACATTGTTAACTGGCCCTGAACAAGTTTTGCCTGGAAATAGTAAGATGGTTTCTAACATTCACAGATTCTGAAATGCACTTCTGGTGAGAGGAGTAGTACTGAAGCAGTTCAGACACCAGTAGTTGAATAGGATGATACATCATGTCTGTTTGTGACAGCGGGGACTTTATTTGATGAGCTAGATTATCCCTTCCTGTCTAAAATTGTGATGTAAATTATTATAATTTTAAAATCTTAGTAAAATATACACGTTGATTGGGGCAGCAAGCTCAAGGCACAGAGCAGATGATTCAGATCTGTTAAAATAGCTCACTTGGCCCACCCAACAAAAAGGTTGAATTAATTTTTTTCAATAATGTTGAAACCTAAATAACATTACTGAAGTCTTCAGTTCTCTGAAAAGTAACTGATCTGACTACACTGTAGTCTTTGGCAAATTATTTTGCTGATTGAAAGTTTCCCTTATTTTTGTATGCCTCAATTTTCTTTGGCTTGTGCTTTATAAAGGGACAAAAGGATAACTGAGAAGGCACAGAATGCAGCATTGTTTTTGTCATTCTACCAGAGCAATAGTGCAATACGTTTCTTTTGGAAACATAAGGAAGAAAGTAAATAGTCAGTATAGAAACTCCAATCTGAGATTCAGGTGTTTTATATGGATTTTTGAAGTAATTTTCTTCTCCCATATGATAACATCTTCTCATTTTCAGGGTACATTTAAATATAATTCTTTTTTTAACAGAATTAAATGTTGTGAAGCTGGAGAAGTTTTGTAACAGTAGAAGCAGTAGAAGCTTCAAAGATGGAGAAGCAGCAGCTAAACTGGTGGAGAAGTTAGAGATCTGGTATTTGAAAAGACAATCTATCCTCGCAAAATATGTTTTAAAGTATATTGCTTAATAAGCATGTTCTGTGTCAGCTGCTTACTCCAGTGTTTTAGTCTGAAAAAGTAAGGTATGTATGTGAGTAGTTAAGGAAAATATTTTCCAGGGAATGAACAAGGCTGAGAGCTAACTGAATTAATTATAAGTTGATGATGCAAATTAGGGGAATATATTTTTTCCCTGATTACTAAATACGTTTAGTGAAAATCAAATTCATTAGTAAAGAATAAACACACATGCTATAATTAAACTGTATTTACCTTCGACGTATGCCTGTTAGCTGAAAACATCCACAACTGGTGGTTATAAACTTTCTGATGAAAGTGTCTCCTGCCAAAACCCTGGTGTTCTGTTGAAGATTAAAGCAAATAACTTGTGGTTTCTTTATTATAGCTGGCTCTGACAGCATATATAAACTGACAGGAAATTTCCATTGAATACATGGTGTTTCAGGATTCTGCTAGATGTGCATATGCACATACAGCAAGGTTCAGTGGAATTTCAGCTTTAACAGGAAATGGTGGGGTATGAATTGCTGAAGAGACAGGGCTTTGGGGATGTCCTGATTCCCTCCAAATTCTGTAGTGGGAAGTGGGAGTACCTGACTACCTACTTCAGGCTCGGCACAAAGGAGTATTTTCTTGTTCCCTCCCTCCCAGAGAAAACAAAATGTAAACATGTACCTGTCGGAGCAATTCCTAAACAGGCACTAAATGAGCTAACTCTGGAAATGGAAGCAATAAAGCTGCCTCAGACTGAGGTTACGCCTGAGCTAATTGCCCAGGTGCAGTGCCATGCTTCAGAGGCTATGCAGCTCCAAGTATTGTAAACTTACCTGCTCAGGATGTCTAACATATTGCTTCATTGTAATATTTAGACAACCCAAATGAATCATCAAAAAGCCAGAAAATATAAAAACTGAAGCTCTTTTGGTTATTTTGTATAATCACCTGTGGTATGTGCATTGCAGTAGCATTCTTAATTGTGCAGCAACAGTATATTATTTCTGTGGGATCACTGCCTCATTCACTGAACACACTTGGTGTCAAATAAGTCTAAGCTTCACAGTGAATTGCTATGATATAGAGTATTTTGTGTTATACTCTGTAATGTCTGAATGATGTCTTGTGAAACTGAATGATGTCTACTGCTTCTTGCACTGAAATAGGTATACAATGTGCAGTGAATGGAATAAGGATCAGCTGCAAGGTAAAGATGAGTTTCATGGTTTTATGGACATCTGGCTTTCATCCCTTTCTTTGCCAGGGACTTTGTGTATGACTTGATGGAAGTTCCTAAGGTTGTCTCCATTTCAGTTACTCGTTAGTAAAACAGGGGGTCATAATACTTCTTAGTTAAACAGGGGTTTTCTTACAGGTAGTGTATAAAGCTTTATGAAGCAAATGAAAAGCTAATGGAGCATCAAATGAAAATCTAAGAAAGAAAGTAAAATCTTTATTCGGTGCAGGGCTTGGCCAGTATGAAGTACAGGAGTCAGAGCTTTGAACAATAGGCATAAAAAGTAGTGTTGAATACTTTTTCCTTTCAACAGTGAAGGGGAAAACAGTATGTGTTCACATAAGAACGGAATACAATACCATGCAAATTACTCTGTGCCACATCATGACTTTTGAGTGCTTTGCTTGCAGACCTCTCATGTTCTAATGTGGCTTTCCATACTTTGCCTCTTCCATCTGTTAATGTATTTGAAGGTACAACAGTGTCTTTTCAATCACCTATCCTTAAATCAGCTGACTAAAAAAAGAAATGAAAGGCCAAATATTTAAGTGACTAGACTTCTTTACTGGGGATGTAGGAGACAAGCTTTCTTTGCAGGTCTATCACTATCTTTCTAAATGGTTTGGGAAAGGCTTACTTCTTTGTGTCTCTCTGACTCTTCTCACCTTGTATCTCTTGTGTGTATTTAGACTGTCAATGTGTATGTAGAGCTGGGTTGTCTATTAGTATAAATTTGAATAGCGCATAACACACTGAAGGACCAATTTCATCTGGATTATGTAAGCATTAGCAAATACAAGCAAACATGCTAATAAATGAAATTGGCTAATTAAATGCATAAGAAAGTATCAACTGGAAGCAGGTAACATTTAAACAGATAAATATATTAATCCAAACAAACTTGTTTTGCATATACTGAAGTCAGCAAAGTATCAGAACACAGATTTACACTTTTGATGGCAGAAAAGCTTGTCTCATCTGACCAATAGAAATCATTACAACTTTCTCCCCAAGGTTTTCAGAACCCGCAACTTCTCTCCTAGAAGAGTTTGCTACTTTTCTGATACTGTTCCAGGCATATTTTAGGGTCAGACACGTGAAAACCCATAAACACTAATCCAAGAATCACTTTGGAAAAAGTGTTGCTTAGCCATTCTGTACTTCAGCATTTCCAATGGTAGAATAGGAAATGTTTTCTCATTCCACATCAGTAGAGGTGTTTTGTGCCTAGTTCCTGGTTATAAAATTGCTTTCAGGTACCTCAGTACATGGTACAGTAGACATTAGACATTGAAAGTAGTATTATTAAGTTTGTGTGTATTATGTTCTGATTACTGTATAAACATAATGTCCATTAGAACAAAATAATCCTTTAGACCTAGCCCACTCAAGTAGATGCAAAAGAATATATCTGTTCATATATAACAACAGGCTATTACAACTCTGTATTTTGCAATTTTAATGGAAAACAGCAGGTTAAATTATTGAGGCAAAAATCAAACTGAGTTTTTTTCATCTTTTATGCCATCTTAGCCTGTGTAGTTGAAAAGTGAAATCTCTTTTCTATAGCATGTCAAAGAAAACACAGTGTAACTTATGTAGGGTTCCATGCATTCTTTCTAGTGTATATAGCTAAACTAGCTCTCCTCTGTTATTAGCGAAGACCTTCATGCTGGCTAAGTTACCTTCTTAATTTGTGGAAACCACATGATATTGCATCAGAAACAGTGTGGCCAGCAGGACTAGGGAAATGATCGTTCCCTTATACTTGGCACTGGTGAGGCTGCACCTTGAATACTGTGTTCAGTTTTGGGCCCCTCAGGACAAGAAAGACATCGAGGTGCTGGAGTGTGTCCAAAGAGGGGCAACGAAGCTGGTGAAGGGTCTAGAGCACAAGTCTTATGAGGAGCAGCTGAGGGAACTGGTTTTGTTTAGCCTGGAGAAAAGGAGGCTCAAGGGAGACCTTATCACTCTCTACAACTACCTGAAAGGAGGTTGTAGCAACGTGGGGGTTGGTCTCTTCTCCCAAGTAATAAGTGATAGGACGAGAGGAAATGGCCTCAAGTTGTGTCATGACAAGTTTAAGTTGGATATCAGGAAAAATTTCTTCACTGAAAGAGTAGTCAGACTCTGGAACAGGCTGCCCAGGGAAGTGGTTGAGTCCCCTTCCCTGGAGGCATTTAAAAGATGGGTAGATGTGGTGCTTAGGGACATGGTTTAGTGGTGGACTTGGCAGTGCTAGGTTAATGGTTGGACTCAATGACCTTAAAAGTCTTTTCCAACCTAATTTATTCTATGATTCTATGATCTGTTTTCCTAATATGGAAAGACTGCTCTTGGAACCCAGGTCAGCTTTGTCTTGTCTACATTGCATTGCAGCATATGGTGTGTATATATGTCAAGTCTCATGATAAAAATGAGGGGCATGGTCTTCAGTTCACAGGTAAAAAATTGAGTTCAGAACATTTTTTATGGCTTTTAATTAAAATAAGACTTGTTCTCTTCTTCTAATTCTGTCCCCTAGCAATCAGGGTTTGATTTTATTTATGACCAGTGATATTTTAATGAATTTTGAATTTTTAGGAAAGCTATTCTTATAATTTCACACAGTTCAGAGTTTCAGTTAGTACCTACAACCAGAAATGAAGTTTTAGGTTCAGCTGCTAAAGGCTAGTTCTGAACTCTTGTGCCTCATGGAGGTTAGATCCAGTGGCAGCTGCAGCAATGACTGATGCTGCTGCATTGCACTGCTGGGAAAAGGGCTCACTTCAGCCATTCTTACGGAATTGCTTTTCTCTTTGCTTTGGTATGGAAGAGAAGTTATGGAAAACTTTTCTATTTGGGAAAAGGTGGAGGGACATTATTTAGAAGTGTAGGATGTGTTTTAAACCAGAAGATGAAAAAATGTCCCTAAGAGTAAGAGATAGACCATAGTACACCTGGTTCATGTGGAAAAGAGGTGCTGGTGGTAGAAAGTGCATTATTTGCAATGGAAATATACACTAGATGGGGCCTTCATATTTCATAGAATCCTAGAATCCTTTGGGATGGAAGGGACCTTTAAAGGTCATCTAGTCCGAGTCCCCTGCAATGAGCAGGGACATCTTCAACTAGATCTGGTTGCTCAGAGCCCCATCCAGCCTGGCCTTGAATGTTTCCAGGGATGGGGCATCTATCACCTCTTTGGGCAACTTGTTCCAGTGTTTCACCACCCTCAGTGTAAAAAATTTCTTCCTTATATCTAGTCTAAATCTATCCCCTTTTAGTTTAAAAGCATTACCCCGTGTCCTATCACAACAGGCCCGACTAAAAAGTCTGTCCCTATCTTTCTTGTAAGCCCCATTTAAGTATTGAAAGGCCACAATAAGGTTTCCCTGGAGCCTTCTCTTCTCCAGGCTTAACAACCCCAACTCTCTCAGCCTTTCTTCACAGGAGAGGTGTTCCATCCTTCTGATCATTTTTTTGACCCTATTTCTCAGAAATGAGGTAAATACTTTCTTGGCTTGTGTATTTTGTTTGTATGTTTTAAGCTGTCAGTCCTGTTTAGTGTATGTCCAGTTCAAAATAAGGGCTCAAAATAAGAAGATGGCCATACAATCCATTAAGATATTCTCATAATATTTTGGCTCAGAGTATGTGTTCAGGCTCAGAAGATAGTAACATTTGCTATGTCACATAAAAGTGGATTTAAAATGCTAATAAATGGAGTTCTTTCCCCTTAGCTCTTTCGCACCTTCTTAGCACATGGTAAATATTAAATAAAATGGTGGAGGATCAGACTACTTCTCTTCTGAGTGCATAAGAGGATGGATGGATTTAATTCAGTTTGGATATCTGACCCTAGTAGAGTCTCCTGCCCAGGGTTAGCCACTTACCCCTCTAGTCTGTCCTCTGTAACTCTGACCCCGATCTTCAATTTCAAAGGATGTTTGGTAGCAGGGGAGCAAAAAGCTGCCCATTTAATTGCTGCACAGTGCTTTAGCGTTAGGCAATCAGCTTACAGCAATTGCAACTCCCCATTTTATGAATTCCCACCAAATCCTGAACTTTCTCAGTAAAGTTATATGCTGCCTTCTCCTCTTTTTCTCCGATGGCCACACTTCTAAAGCGTATGTAGCACTCACGCCCAGACCTGGCATGCAATTCTTATTCCTAAACTGACCTTGCTGTGACCCCAGGCACTCAGTCTGTGCTTGCACTGATCTGGTTAACACCACAGATAATGAGGTCTTCAAATTTTGTTTCCAGGGATTGTTTCTTACTGCATTATTTCGATTATAAAATACTGCTGTATCTGTACATATGTATCAGGGTGTCACAACTTACATACCAATATGTATTAGCATTTCTTCAATCAAGCAAAAACTTGCACATTTTTTCTTCTTTAGCTCCTGCTTCATTACTTGTGATTCATCATTTCCAGTGTTTTGTTCTGATAAATCTTCAACACGGTTTCATTTTTCTGCTATTATACAGTGTCAACTAGCTCACAAAACCAGAAGAATAGTTATTAAAATGTTCATGCTTCACAAATAATATTTTGACTGTTGGATAGATATAAAAGTCCAGTAGGAAAAATATTCTGACATGATTTGTAACATGTTATCTTACAAATGGCAAAAAATATCAAAATATAATTGAAACAGCCTGCTCATGATGCAATCCCCTTCCCATTTTTAAATGAATGAAGGAAGCACACAGTATGCATTTTTCCATGAATCTCAGGGCTTAGATCTACACAATATATCTATTGCGGCAGACAGTTAAGCAACTTTTCACAAAAGAAAAATAGACAACAAATATTGTGATCGTTTTGATAGTGTGTGACATAGAATTCATTACTGAAAGTATTTCTATATATGTTTAATGTTAATACATCATTATGAGATTAATTTGTCTATGAATATTTTCAGGATTTAGGCCCTCGTGTTTAATGGAATGAGAGGGTGAAGGTGGAACTGTGAAAACACAGGTCTTCTTGGTAAAATGAAACCATTAGCTTAATACAGGATGCAGAAAATATACTGAAGAGATGAGAAATCCCTCTTGTTAAATGTTTATGATGTGTGCCTTGTTTGAAAAGCAGAATGTTTAGCTCTTCCTCTCCCTCTGTAATGTGTTGACCAGATTTTTCTCTGCAGATTCCTTAGGGCAGGGAAGCTACTTTGTGTAATATAAGATTAACAAAATATCATCTGAATGAAACATTGATAAACTTGTGCATGAAATACAGTAAACTGTGCTTTTTCTAGATTTTTACTGTAATATAAAAAGTGAGACATGATAGATCTGTATGTCTAGAATATATACTTATGCATGAACATATATGTCTGAAAATAAAATATACGCATGAATATGTTATATAGGTGTCTTTCTTCTCCCTGCAAGGTTAAGCTATCTGATTAAATCAAACTCTATTCTTTCAGTTTCATCCATCACTACCAGCAGATAGCAGAAACAGCATGCACCTTCTGAAATATTTTTTTTTGTTTTTATGATGTGTGAGGCAGAAGGAAAGAAGGTTTAATTTAATCTGTTGGACTGACTTTGCAGAGATGATAGTAACAGAAGCAGTATTTTCAGCTAACTAACCTGAACAAACATGACATGGAAATCAAAAAGGAGTTTATAAATACAATACTTAAACCCCACTTCTACCTGCCCCTTTTATAAGCATACTTGAACAAGCCACCTCCTATTACAAGCAAATATGCTGCAAGGAGGCTGGTAGTTTTTCTGTTGTTGGGGTTTTTTTGTTGTTGTTGGTGGTGGTTTTGTAGCTTTTTTTCCTTCTATTTCTATTTCTCTTTTCCTTGCTTCTTATTAACTTTCTGGAAGATCCCTTTGATGTTTGTGCTCATATTATTCAGAGAATTTTTCATTTGGTTACAAGTTAAAATAGAAGACCAAGAATGGCTATAATGTGTTTTGGTCTATACTGAATCTAGTCCTTCAAGGCAGTTATTGCTTTGCATTTGTTTTTTACAGTGATACATATTTATTTAATGAAACTGTCTTAGCAATAATGCAGGTTCTGAGGAACAATTTTCTAGTTAAAAGCTTTTTAAATTGGAAGTGAAATCAGAAGGGTTTGATTTTTTTAATGACTTTTCCATGTAGAATGGTTTAGTTTGTATGCCAATAAAATTTAGAGTAAAAGGAAATTTAGGGTATGTTATAGCCATAGAAACAGCATGTGTTTCTTTGAGTCCTCTATCTCACCTCTTCCCCACCCAAATAAACTCAGCCCAAATTTGTGTTGCAAATTAAGAAATGCCTAATCCTAACCCTTTCCCAGTTTAGCACTCACTTACAGTGCTTGCAAACTGCCATATCTTCTGAAACAAAAGGTAAAAATACTTTTAAGATTCTAACTATAACTATGCAAATAAGTGCTTATTTTCATTAGCAAAGTAGCTGTTTAAAGCATTAAGAGTTCACTTCTGGTTTCAATTCAATTTCATGCCAGAGTGTGACTTTCAATGTACCAGCAATCTCAACTGTTTCTTTATGAAGACAGTCAATCCCTAATGCTTGTCATTCTTATCTGCATCCGTCCTGGAAAGGACTCTAGTAACTAAGGCAGTTACAAAGCTTGAAATGCATTTTATAGATACTGCAAATGTAACTTTGGACATGCCATAGTTTTCAGCTCTGTGTGAGGGAAGAGTTAAGGTGGATTTCAGCCACCTCTGTATTATTTCCAATTTTAAAACTGACTGCAGGGTGGCATATGAAGTTGAGCCATTGTGCAATTTTAGCAGCTTCCTCCACTATAACAACTGGGTGTTTTTTTGTTGTCTGTGAATGATAATTTAGTTTGCTACTTCTGAAGAATTATGTATTCTAGATTTCTGCAAGGCAATGCTGAGATTTAGGGAAGTGTTTGTTCAAGCTTATACGAGTTCCTCTACAGAAACCATATGACAGCAAAAATTCTCCTTCACCAGGTCCAAGCTCTGGTTGTAATTTTATCCTACGACAGTAGTGTAAAACTTCTGTAGTCCATGTGAGATCCTTCCTCATATATTCATTAATTGTTGAAATTACCCTAGGGGTATAAAAGTAGAGATTGACAGTATTCAGAATTCACTGATATAGAATGTCAGCTTTATAAATTTGTTACTTAATTTACTCTTCAAATTGTCAACTATCAGCTTTTTTGCTTCCTTGCCAAGCTATTCTAACTCAGCACTGACAAAAAGTTTTAGTAAGGAACAGTGTCAGGTTTTTACACTTCAAGAGAAGTTGATTCTGCCTATGAAATCCTCTTGGGTAGCAATGAAATACATTCTTAAATGGACATAGTACAGAGAGAAGAAATGGTGTTATGCTAAAGCTACCGTGTTAACCTTATTAACGAAAGTTAAATACAGGATAATTTAGCTATGACTGCAAAATATAAGAACAGATGGCTGGTGGATGACTTCCTTCTGTGTACTGAAAAATTCCAATTAAGGCAAAATTAGATGAATTAATAATATCATAAAATTGCTATTCCACTTTTTACTATGGATTATGCCCTCCTTAGCAGGGAAAATTGCATTAATTGCTTCAAGAAAGGAACCATTCAGTGGCTGCAGAGGACTTGGTGGTGAACTGTTCCACTTCCTGCCATCGCACAGTTATGCATAATGTGACCACGTGGAATTCACAAATCGAAGTAGGAAAAGAGCGTAGCAAGTTTTTTGCTCCAAAACCAAAATAGTCTGTCATTTAAGTAACTGGGGAATGTCCAAGAGCTGTATCATAGTATAAAAAGTTTTTGTCCATGCTGGGTAGCCACTAGAAAGAGATACGCATAAGAATACCTGACACTACACTCATTAAAGCTTTCTCTACATAGAGTAGGTTGTGATTTTGGTTGTAGAGAGGGCTGAAAGTGAGTGAGGAACTACCTTATATTGCTTTCAAATTGTTTATTTCAATTGTTAGCATTTTGCTGTACCCCTGAATAGGATATTTTGACCTTCATTTGTATGAGGTGTTAATTCTTTCCAATGAGTGAGACACTGAATCAATGCTTGCTGTTTTCTAGGTTTCTGTGACCCAGTCTAGTTGTATTCAGGGTACAATAAGAAGAGTACAATCTGTCTGTATGCTGTAAACAGTATAATTATTGTTTCACCAAAGGGTGGATTTACACTTTTTATTTATTATTTTTGTAAGTAAGTGTTTCATGTCCAAACTCGCCTCATGTCTGGTCTGTTCAGATGTGAGTGCCCACCCAGGTAAGGGCTTGAGATAAATTCTGAAGCAAAACTCAGAGTTGTTTTAACTTTTATAATCTTTTCCTTGGATCTGGCACGGACAGGTTGGATACCTGGCACTCAGCCTAAATACGTACTGCCCACCTGCCCAGCTGTAGTACATTGGGCTTGGATGCATTGGGAATAGTTACAGTTGCAAGAGTCCTTGAGTGTCCTTTCTTCAGCCCTGACATCTCAAATAGCTAGGGCTGATGCAGTATGTGGCAGCCTGGCCTCAGACTGCCCTTGCCATGTAATAGTGTGGTCATACCTCATGTGGGCTGGAGTCATCCTGCAGCTGCTGGACCATGATGACTGTAGACAGCCAGAGCTTCAGGGTCTGCATCTGGGCTAATCTCCTCAGCTTCCCTGTATCTTCAGTGGAGAGGTAGAGGGACATTTAGGGAATGATTAGGTGAATCACACTGCAGAAGTGCATGTCCTCTCTAGAAACTGCACAAACAAACCAGATAAATGAGCTGTGTGTATCTACAGGTTATCTATAGGTGGTCTAGTGCATCCCACTCAGGCATGCTAAAGATTGAATATATAAATACTCCATGGAATACTTTCCTCTTTCAGTGTTTCATAGCAGCATGAATTGTCTGGGGGCATATATCAGCCATGTGGAAAGCATAGAAGAAAGAACATTAGCCTGTAATTGGACCCTGACTTGTGTTAGTTATGGTATGTCTACAAAGTAAGTTTGGAACAATGGCAGTGGCATCCCTATAAATATGTGCAAATAACATCAGAGAAACCAAAATGGATCAAAGCAAATCTCTTAAACAGAACTTTATGAGAAAACATGTTATCAGTTACAAAAGAAGACAAATAGTTATATGGCACCTGGCATTTTGTACTACAAGGATTTCTATTAAGTCACAAAGGTAACATAGAATCCTTAAAGGCATAGATATTTGACTGTAATACACACTGGACTGTGCAGCTAATTAAATTGTGACAATTGTCCATACTAGATGCCTTTAACAGCATTCAGCCTCTGTACCCATCACTGTAGCAGGAGTTCTGGAGACCCCAAAGGAGATGAGTGATATGCCTCCTTAGTATTGAAATGTACTGCTCAGTTGTTGCAGCAGCAGGAAATTGTAAGATCAAGAGGCTTAATAGCTTTAGTACAAGAGGCAGTGCTACATTAAATGCAGTAAAATGCTAGAACTTACTGTACGTTCATAGAACTGCAAGCCCCCTCACTATACATAAAGGGGCTGACAAACTGCACATCTGTAGAGTTTGTAAGTTAAGCAAGCTCAAGAACAGTCTTACTAAATGTCACTTCAGACAGTGGTTTTATTTGAAAATTATTTTTTGTGTTTCCAAAAATTTTGCGTACCGAAATATTGTCTCACACGACTGCAAGCACGTCAAAGATGGGACTGTTTTATGCCATCAGATGCAAAACTAAAACTGTAAACCTATTTTTGAAATGTATTTTCCAACATACGTGTTAAATGTTTTGCTTTTACTTATTTCCTGACTGTTTCAAACAAGTCGTGACATTTAAAACCTTATTGTTTGTGGTGCATCTTCATACCTTTACTTTGTTCTTCTCATCCTTATTTGTGTGGTAAATGTGAGGATTAAAACAAAGAATGAAAGATTTTTATTTTCATAAATTAAATTATTAGAATATTTTGCTCTTTTTGCTTTTTTATATTATGATGTAAAGAGCCCCATTTTAATTTTTCCTAACAAAACTATTAGTACAGAACAGTAACACAAAGGCTTTCATAACATATTTTGTAAACCTGAAGCTTAACATTGAAGATAAAGATAAGAAAAGTTCCATCTTAGGTATTACAGAAGACCACAATAACCTACTAGCCCTTTTACTTACCCATGTACGTGACCATATGCACTCAGTCACAAACCGGCATGTTAACTCAGGTTCTTTGCTATAATAGCATCCTTCTTCACAGCACAGACCTCTTTTACTGAGATAGTCCTCCATCGAGAGGGGGTTGGGAGCTATTGCCTCTAATTTGTGTCCACTCTCAGCCTTTTGGCTGCCTGTGATTGCTCCACCTGTACAAACCGCCCCTAGTCCTTTGCTGGTGAAGCTTTCTTAGCATCAGCAGCTCTCCCTGCCACCCTGTCTGTGTCCTACCTCTTCTTCGCTGTCTCCAGCTTGTGTTTTTCCATCTTGGAATACAGCTGTTTCTGCTGCAGAGTGAGCTCTGTTAACAGTACTTGTGCAACTAATTTGCCTGTGTCTATGTCAGGTTGGGGCTGATTGCCTGAGGGTAACTTTGCCTCAACAGCTTCTTTCAGGCCTGGTTCTATAAGCAGCATTTTGAGCTCTTTTAAAGTCTTTCCTGCATATTCTAATTTTCTTTCTGAGAGTAATTGTTCACATTCCAGTTTACTGAGTTCAGAATATGTTTTTGACTGGCTCATTTTACTTTGCATAAGACATTTTTTCAAATTAAATTCCTTTACACAATTTTTCTGGAGAGATTCTGCCTTTTCTCCAGTGAAGGATTTCTCACACATTATTGTGTTTTGGTTTCTTTTTCCTTGCAGACTGGCACCTTGTGCTTGGCAGAAAGCTTTGGCTTGTGTTTTTCTGCCTTATGTGGTCTTCCCAAAATGAAAAAAACAAGCAAACAAAACAAACAAACAATAAAAAAAAAGAAAAAAAAAGAAAAGAAAATGGGAAAACAAAAGATTCTATGCATCATGTGGAGGTGGCAGGGCTTACAAGTAAACCTACCTCTCAGTTGTTATCAACCATTTAAATGAGAGGGAATAAATGTTCATCACCTTCCCTGCCTGTTGCATAAATGAAAATAATCTTGCTACTATTTACCCACGTGACCATATTACATAAAATTATGTGGAGCTACAAATGTTTACTAGTGGTGTCATCTGGTACCAGAAAAGCAGAATTCCATACCCTTTCCACTCCTTTTACTTTATTTATTTTTATAGACCTCTTGGCCTCTTATGGCAAATAGAAAGGCACAGCAGAGAGCCTGCTTCCAGCTTCCATCCTGGAAATTCTGTACATCATAGAATCATAGAATCGTTAAAGTTGGAAAAGACCCTTAAGATCATCGAGTCCAACCTTTAACCTGTCACTTTCAAGTCCACCACTAAACCATGTCCTCAAGCACCATGCCTACCCTTCTTTTAAATATCTCCAGGGATGAAGACTCAACCACTTCCCTGCGCAGCCTGTTCCAATGCCTGACTACCCTTTTGGTGAAGAATTTTTTCCTAATATCCAACCTAAACCTCCCCTGGTGCAACTTGAGGCCGTTTCCTCTCGTCCTATCACTTGTTACATCCGCACTGCAGGGAAGAGCAAGCACTCTGAAAAGTGTTAATTATCTTCACACCATGGTATTCCTGGAAATCCCCTGACAATAACCGCTTTGCACCTTTGGAAGTGCAGCCAAGATAACGGATTTTGGCATTAGGCTGTCCAAGGCTCATTCTTAGAATAGGATGACTTGAACATGTGTGTGGACCTACTTCCCACCCTATTGGCTTTTGAGTTTGCATCATCTCTAATAGTCACTACCTTAAGAAGACCTTGGCAGCCATGGCTTCTTCCCAAGCTCTCATCCTCTGGATCATTGTTCAGGCATGTTGGTAGGAAATTTCAGGTCTTGAAAGAAATATTAATTTATATCTGGGCACTCAGATCCATCATAACTTGTGGCAGCTCTAGTTATGGAGAGGGACAACATGAAATAAGCAGAAAGTCCTCTGCTATTAGACACTACAGGCACAATGGTTCCTTCAGCAAGAAATTATATCCCTTTCCAATTTCACATATCTTGTTCATTTGTCAAGATATACTTGACCAATTCTTCTCATCTTCTAATTTTTTCTCAAGAGTTTTGCAATTATTTTGAGACATTAATAGCTGAAGGAATGTTTCAGAATATAAGAATTATGTTCTAAAACCCATTTAATACTGTACACATGGCTGCTGGTACTTTATTTACAGTTGTGGTGTTACAGAGGTAATCAAGGTTGCAACGCTTTAGTTTCCCTAAGGAAGTCCAATCCACAACTGACAATGTCCTGTCTGAGGGAAAAAAATCTATTCAGTGATGAAGTGCTGCAGTCATTAAACTACAACATTGCAATCAATGCAAATCTTCCATTGGACCAAGAAAAGAAAGCAAAAGTATGATCAGTGCCCTGCGAGGCCTAATTTCCTTCAGCTTTCTTTCCTTTTCATACTAATTAAAGGCAAAAAATCTTGTGTACCGACGAAAACTTCTGGTTCAGGGTCATTGACTCCCTGTTCGTCAGCACTGACAGATCTTTGTGGAAGGTCCATTGAAAAGGCACAAAGTGATTTCCCCTTTCATTTTATATCAGCATCTTCTCCTGCTCTATATCTTTTAGTAAAAAAGTTGTCATTCTTCCACATGGAATAGCACTTTGACAAGAGGTGAATAGATGCTATTAGCATTGAGTTATACTAACCAAATTTATATCTAGAACCTCCAAATCCTACTGATGTTTCCTTGGCTGTGCTTCCTATAAGGCCATGCTGTAACGGGATTTGGATATGCATTTCTGTTAATCTCAGGGGAGAACATTCTGCAATGGCAGTTTCATGACATTTAAAAATAATAAATAAATAAATAAATAAATTAATTAATTAATTAATTAATTAATAAAAAGGAAACCAAAACCTCAAAACCCCACAAAGGCTGGAGATCCATATTGACATAAGAAGCTTTGAAGGCTTAATCAGTAATCTGGATAATGAATGATGATATCTGCAGTGGTGATTCTGTCACTTCAGAAGGAGACTGATTCATATCTTTCAGCCTGCAAGATGTTTTACATAGGCCTTCACTGTTAAAAAACATATTCACCATAAGTCAACATCAATTCTAGTCCCAGATCATACCATTCAGTATGGCACTAGAAATCTTGACCTCAGCTCCTGCTTTCTTTATCCCTATTAGTGGACATTTTTCTCCGGAAAGATATTTAATACTTTGAAAGTTAATGAATGACTGCTCTGCTCTCAAGTTTATCATCTGGTCCCACCAGTTTTGTGTCCTCTGCAAACTTAATGGGTGTGCGCTCAGTTCTTTCTGTCATATCATTGACAAAGATAATAGAAAGAGGTGCAAGGACAGACCCCTGTGGTTCTGGAGGTTCCCTGCCTCCAGTTAGAGTATGACCCATTAATTTCTACCCGTTGAGCCCAATCATCCCACCAGTTTTTTTACTGATCCAGAGTATAACATCCTAATATGACATACATATCACAATATTGTGAGAGGTGGTGTTGAAAGTCTTGCTAAAGCTAGGGTAGAAGACAACCAGTGACCTCCCTCACCCACAAATCTATGAGTTAACACTTTATGTTTGCATGGGGATCATCATACGCAGATAATAGCAGACGATACCATCAACATATTCTGTATCAAAACTCAAGATGGAATGAAAACTCATCCACATTGCAAGGACATGGTCAGTCTATTGACAGAGTGCATTGAAACACTTTCTCACAGTTTATCTGCCTATAGCCCAAAACATACTAACAATACGTTCAGACATTTTGAGAAAACAGAGTATGGGATAATGTCTTAAAATATACATTCAAGGAATGGGACTATGCTGAGTGATATTTTTTTGAAAGAAAAATATTTTAAGAATATTTTCTTAATAATAAAATATTTTAAGAAATAAAAGAATATTAAGAATAAAATATTTTAAGGAAAAAAAATTGTTGAAAAGAAATGTGGGTCTTCCTGCTTTCTCCTAGTCAGAGAAGTTGATATATTCCAGTTTCCAGTTCCTCCTATGTCTGAAGTCATGCAGTCATGGAGACCCTGGCATGTGGCAACTCTGAATCTCCTGACTCTGGAATGGATGAGACAGTTTTGGTTAAAATCTTGAAGGTCTTTCAGTGTGGGACACAGTAACCACATCACTATTTCTAGACTTTCTTGAGTCAGATACATCACCTCATTCAATTTTCTCCACTTCTTTCTGCTGATGGTGGAGGAATCTTAAGTCTGGGCTATATATTTTCTGGCATTGTAACATCACAAAAGATTCAGTCAAATGGATTGTACTTTCCAGCAGGTGAGAAAATCAATTGTTTTCTCTGTTGAAGTTCCTACAGTTCCTACAGCCAAATTTCTATTTAAATTTACTTGATATTCTGCCTCAGAGTAAGCATTGCTGATTTTCTTTCATTCAGCTGATGACATTATTTTGGTCATTTTCTATGTTAGAAATGTTAACTGTAAATGGACTGAAGACCTGGTGAGCAGGTCTTTTGAAACAGAAACCCATTAATTTCTCTGTCATTCAGATTCATTAAAACAGTGGTATCGACAGCTAGAAGAATATAAGGAAGAATTTAGTTCATATAGCTGATCCTGCTTACACCCCAACTTCGGGAAGAATATAGTTCACCTAAAGTAGTATCAGAGTTTAGCTTGAATCCAGAGACTAACCTGCCTTGAATAACAGGCCTTGGAGTACCACAGTCTCATGTCTTCAAATCTGAAGCCATATTCTACGCCTTAAATTTTGAGCATACGTAATTTTTATATATGGACTAGAAGAGGCTATCGGCAGTTCATCACCTTGTATCTGCAGCTAAGTTGTATAACTAGCGATGTAAACTCAGAGTACTTCGTATTGAATAGCAAGCTCCATAAGGATACCTTGGAAAAATTACTGAGAATAATTATCTTGGTTTGATTAGGGGACATTTGACTTAAGAAATTTCAGGGATCTAACAAACAAACATATCCATGCTTGATCCTTTCAAGCTGTCATATGGAACTCAATTCATACTGTTGCTGAAGTCTCATGGTTTGAAATGCCAGGGGACAGAGCTGGTGAATGGGATGCTGATTCAAATGGGGAAGGGAAGATTGTCCCTCAGGCTTGATTCATCAGTCAGTGATCCTCCTCTAAGTAGATGGTGTTTTGTAAGGAGTATTGCTTGGGGTCATGTAGAGTTGGAAGGAATAAACATGCAAGTGCTTTAAGTGAAGAAAAGATTTACTTTTAACTTGTTTGCCTAAACCTCCACTCACAAGCCATTCTTCCTCCCTTCTACTTTCTGAAGGTTTCTAGGGATTTAGGAGCTGACAGGAAAGAAGGATTTGCATTGTAAGACTGTGTGTTCGGAAGAGGCTTGGCTGATGCTGCAGTTAGGGCTACGAACAAGTAAACGTAACTGACAGAAATTGCTTGTAGGGCTATCAAAAAGTGTTCTCATATGTACATTCACACTACACTAACAAAGAAGCTGTCTAGATGGATGCACATGCAAGTCCTTCTAACAGGCCTCACCATAACATCAGCTACCTCACCCCGAGTAGCTTCTGTATAGGTACAGTGTGAATATACTTGTAGACAATGCATTTCAAAGACCAGTTATAGCTAAATAACCCTTGTTTTCATGCTGAGATATATCCTTCAATTAAATATCTTTTTTTTTTTTAAAATTAGAAAGGTTATATTGACAAAGAAACTTCTTTCTTGCCATTATCTTTGTTTATATACCTTTTGCATACTACTAATGCAGAAACAGAGTAAAGTCTGTATTTTTATTAATATCTCTCAATCCTTAATCATCCAAATACCTCACAAACTAATGGCCTAAATATGGTTATAAAATCCTTGGGATAAAAGCTTTGCCCTGATCTGATGACTCCTTTTAATTACCTGCCAATAAACACATACTTATCAAGACTATATAATTCTTCATCAGTAGTCCTTTTTATATTATGTTTATAGTCCACCTTTTATTTCAAAGGACTTTACAAGCTACAAAGCATGTACAATAGTCATTTTCTTTATATGGTGCTTGGGGGCATTACACAACAAAGTACAAATAGCTTATCCTTCACCCCCACTGAAATGTAGTCACCTCTGAAGTGAAAGGTGGCAGCTTTTTAATAGCAAAAGAAAAACACTATATCTAATTAAGGCTGCAAGCTACACATAGTTAGAAAGAATGTGGTTGTTCAAACTCAAATCTTACATGCGACTTATTATTCATTTTTCTGCCCTGCCTCCCCCTCTTCACTTTACATGCCAGGAGAGGAAAATGCCTAAATGTACGACCTGCTCTTTACTTAGACCTTTTAGTTATCCTCTGCTGTTTTGCAGGACTTTCAGAACTGTTTGAGCTTGATCCCTCTATGTTAGCCGTGAAAAAATCCAACAGCTGCCACTTCATCTGAAGGATATCTGTGGGGAAAAGGGGTTCTTTTAAACTAATTCCTCAGGCTGCTCACAACCTGGACTTTCCCCTTTAGATGTCCTCCGTGGCTCCCTAACACTTTTGGGACTCTTTGAGCTGTCTGAGCTGTCTTCCTTTCCTGATGGTGGCATTTTCTCTTCAAAGAACAATTTTTGCTGCCCCTCTATTCTGTGCAGGGAGAAAATGCCTTTGAAATCAATGTGGTTCTGCAGCCAGGTAATAACCATTTAAAAATATATATCTACTTCTCATTTGTTTAAAATTTTCTAAATCCTATAGCAGTTAAACAAGTATGAAGTGATTTTCCTTTAATGTTGCTTCCTTCTGATAGACTGTGCAATGAAGCTGCATCAGTTTCAAAGGTTTCCCACTCCCTGCCTAGAATAGAGCTGTTATAGCAATAGCCCTTTGAAAAGGAAACGGCAAATGGCACCAGCAGGACAGGCAGACAGCTTAAGTCAGGTTCACATAGCCCCAGAAGTGCTTGGAAGCAGAAGAAGACATGTGAAAGAGGGCAGAGGGAAGAGAGTCCAAACTTCGAAAACATCTGTTGAAAGAATTAATTGAATAAGTCAACCCACCCCAAACAAAGCAATAGCAGTTGAAAGCAGAGGATAACAGCTGCAAAGACAGTAGCTTTAGCTGTAGAGGGTTCCTACCCCTGTGCAAATACTGAGAGAACTATTACTTAAAACAAAATTTAAAAAAAAAAAACAAATGTGTTCAGACTGGAATCCTCTCCTTTCAAAGAGACTATTAGGTATACATTTGGTTTATTTTTTATAAGCATTTCTTATGTTTAATAAGACCATGCTATTATTAGCTCCCGGATGACCATGTGCATTAGCACGGATCTCTCTAAGTAAGGGGCTTTCAGGATTTTTAAGGCCTTACTGCTGTGCCTCTACTGTCTGCTGCATACTGGTTCTGACAATGCCATCTATATTTGTAAATAAAATAGATCAAGACATAAGCACCACACAAATGGCCAAACTCTCCGCCCCTCTGCAAGCCTGCTGGACTTATCAGTACTGTCTATTGGGAACAATTACTGACACATTACAATCAGCCAAACGATGACTGGGCAATACCTGGGACAGAGCTACTTGGAGCAGAGCAAAATCATTCCAGGGAGCATCCTAGCATTAAACAGTATGGACACTCATTTAGCACTGCTTGCATCCATGGCCTGACCCTGTTCAGTTTACTAGCATAGGCACGTTCAGATGTCCTCCAAATTATGCTCATCCCCCTACCTGCCTCCACTAAGTAGCAAGGACAGTGGTCCTTGCTGTGAAGTCCTCACTGTCTGTGCATGCAGGAATGCCCAGGCATGGGAAACAAATAGGACAGATGCAAGTAGAAGAAAAGTTTTTTATGTTTTTGGCAGTATGCAACTGCCTAAAGACCATTCTTTCAGAGAGGATGGATATAGCCATTGATTTACAACTAGACCTATATGTAAGTGTTCTGCTGAATGGACACATGAGCATTTTGTTCAATTCTATGTAGCTTGATTCTTGAGCTTATGGAAGGCTCAATAGATCAGGATATTGGATTACTTTGTTTTATACTTTTCAAAAAGTACCATGGGAGGATTAGTGTCCATCTAGAAAATTTTCCAAGATGAGCATCGAGAGTAGTGGATTCTGCAGTTAATCTAAAAAATGTGGTAGATAGATAGTTAAATAACCATAAAAGGTTCTATCACTTCTCTATTGCTCAGAAAAATTGTGAAGAAAGAGATGTACAATTGACAAATAAAATTACCTTCAACAGAATCATTATTTTTGCACTTTTTAAAACATGAAATATGGAAAAACATAGTTCTTATTCCAGAAAACAATGTCAGTTTGTATAAAGCCTGGGCAATGTTGCTTGATATAATTTTTATGCTTGATGATAGGGAAAAAATAGCATTTAGGAGGTTGTTTTGTGTTTGGTTTATTTTTATTTGTTCACCTGTTTCAAGAAATGGCTGAGTTTAAAACCACAGTAAACAGGCAAGCACTTAAGGATGCATGTGGGAATTAGGCACAGATTTCTCTCTATTGTTAATAGGAACTGTGCATCTAACACTTGCTCACTATAGTGGAAATAGACTTGAGCCTTAATCTAAAGTGCATTGCAAGAAATTACTTTATTTTTCCATTGGAGACTATTGTGGATGATGCAGCTGTAGTAGACAAAGCAAATCTAAAGGCAAGTGAAGTAAACTGAAAGACCACCATTGGATCAGGGGCCTTTGGACCATGGACCACAGGCAGAAACATATGCTCCTTAACCTATCATCATATTAATAATTTAACACCACAATCTCTCATAAAGGACTGATATGTATTAGTTTTTCCTTTGAGACTACATCTTTTTTTTTTTTTTCCCTCCCCACCTTAAAGTCTGTTTTATGTAGACTTTCACTAAACTAAAGAACTTACCTAGAGTCATTGGAACTACTGTGTATAAATGGACATGACTCTTTATTTAGGTCTCTTGTAAGCTTGTGTATCGATTGTGCAGTCAACCAATCTCTGCAGTGTTTTCAACTGTTCCTTTATTCTTTCTTATTTTGTTGCTTCACTAGAAATGTTACTAAAGTGATTGAAACACTAATGTGAGAGAGACACTACGGAGGTGTTTTCTGAATGTCTGATTACCAGTTTTCCAATATTGCACACAAGTTTGCTCTTTCCTTCTAAGTGCCAATTTTCAAATGTGAATAGCTACCATGAGACACCTGCTTATGACCTAATTTTGGGGTCTTGATTCCCAAGACATAGCTCAGCAACTTCGAAATTCCTAAGTTATTTACTGAATAAGGATAGTTTACTAAAATGCTAATAGTAGATTCAGGAAATGCCTTTAAACACCCAAGTGTGAATGTGTTGGCCTCTTCTAATTTCATAATCTCTCTGATATCTCTTCCTGGAGACTAAAGAGGAGCAAAGTGTGACATACTTTAACATCACCACCTTAGCAGGTCATGTTAGCAGACCTCCTCCGTGGTCTGCTGGTCAACAAGAAGCAATGAATGATTCCTGATTCCAAGTTCCCACAGGTTCTCAGCCTCTCTCTTAAGCCTTCATTTGGTCTATAGCTTAAAATATATTTTAAAGGAAGTCACAAAAACTTTTAAATATTAATTGTATTCTACAATTCACGTAGAAAATCCATGTCTGCAATAAATTGGGCAATACTTAATAAATATTACCTTATGAGCATAATAATGAAGGAGCTACAGTTTGTGAACTGCCTCACCTTTAACTGCCTGTTAGGCACACAGCTGCTTGCTCGCTCTCCGCCAGTGGGATGGGGGAGAGAATTGGAAGGGTAAAAGCAAGAAAACTCATGGGTTGAGATAAAAATGGTTTAATAGGTGAAGCAAATCTGTGCATTCAAGTAAAGCAAAATCAGGAATTCATCCACTACTTCCCAACAACCAGAGGTTTAGCCATTTCCTGAAAGCAGGGCTTCATCACATGTATTGGTTACTTGGGAAGACGATGCTTTGAACGTCCCCCTTTCCTCCTTCTTCCTCCAGGTTTTATTGCTGAGAATGATGGTATCCCATATGATATGGGATATCCCTTTGGTCAGTTGGAGTCAGCTGTCTCAGCTGTGTCCTTTCCCAATGTCTTGTGCACTCCCAGCCTACTCACCGGCAGGGCAGTATGAAAAAAGAGAGGAGGCCTTGATGTTGTGTAAGTACTGTTCAGCAATAGCTAAAACATTCCTGTTTTATCAACAATGTTTTTTTCACCAATTTAAAACAGCACCATATGGGCTGCCACAAAGAAAATTAACTCTGTCTCAGCCAAAACCAGTGCAATGTCTCACCTTCTCATCCTTATTTCGATTTCACATAATCAGCTCAGGCATTGCAAGGAGGTAAATCCTTTTTGGGATTATTTTTAGAAGAATTAGCTCAGAGTACGTTAAGGAATCTTGAACAATGCTATAGCTTCAGGTAATGCACCACAGTTTCTACCAGGCATGTAAACATGAAATGCAGGAAGTCACTACAATAAGACAAAGTAAATATAGTGCATTATAAAATAAAACCTGTGAGTCGAGGCAGGATGCTGAGAGGAGAGCAGACAATCAGGAATAAAATGAATCAGTAACTTACCAATGAAGGATAAAAATCTAGAGGGGTTAAAGGAAAAGAAAAAAGAATATGTTAGCATAATAAAAAGTATGAAATTAGAAGAATAATGAAACCTAGGAGAAAAAATGCCTTTCAGACCTCAAGGTTGAAGAAAATTGCTTGAGTAACACGAAAAAGCATCTTGTGGAGATTCAGAGAGTATGAAAGTTTGTCTCAGGAAATTTTGGTGATATAGATCAGAAAGCAAGGCATTTTCCTGGAATTGCCTAATGCAGATTTTCTAGAAAGAAGTATATTAAGGGACAAATGAGATGATCAAAACTATCTAAATCCTTGCTGAGTTCCCATACCAAATGTGCTTAATTATGCAGGCCAATATATCAACTCCTCCTGAACTTCTGCTGTCATGAACTGAGTTAGTTTTTGTTATCTGAGAGGATAAGTCATTTTTTCCTTTACAATTTAAATTACAATGGTTTCTGAAAGATAATGAGAGCAAATGACAGTATTCTGGTGGATGCACAAACCGATGACACAAAATATTGTTGCAAAAGAATCAACAAGCATCAAGGAAATGATAAAGTTTCCTTATAGGCATGAAATTTGACACATTGATCAATTAGAAATGAAAATGAGATAAAAAGATCTCATTCTTCTCTCACACTTGTTCAATATTCCTTTGATGTAAGTGGAATTTATTGCAGCATAGACTGTTGTCAGAGGAGACTTAAACCTAAAGAATGTACACTGTATTATCTTGTAATTTTGATTGTACTATCATGTAGAATAATTTTATAAACATGTTTTATTGGCTTTGAAGTTGGTGAAGGCTTTGTTAGCATATTGTTTTGAAACAAAAGGTATAGCTCTTGCATGCCTAGGCATTCTCTGATTATATAAGCTAGGCAAGATCCAAAGTGATTAACACTGGTAAAATAAGAATTCATTTCAGTGAACAAAATATATGACTCATAGCTCAGTTTTTATTCAGCAAACTTCATACGCTGTTCTCAATTACACTATAAAAATGTTCTCAAATAGTTGTTTCACTGAATTAATTCTTTTAAGTGCAATTAAAATTGATAAAATATTAGTGAAAGTAGTTCAACACATTGGACAAGGTACAACCCTTAGGGTCAGCTTGATGAGGATAGCATACTAACCTTTCACGCACGTAAAGCTTGGTTGGTAGCTCTCATGTTTTGCAGTTGACTGTTTGCAAGTCATAACTTCTTAGTACTAATGAAGAATGACCAAAGTTTTAAGTTAATTTATACTTATCCAGCTCTTTTTGCTGACTCCCACCATTCTGTTTCACTCAGCATTAAACCTGAAAGTGTATTACAAGCAATTAATTAATTGTGGTATATGATACTTAGTTATGCCTCAGAAGAGCTTTAGAATATTAGCAAAATACAAGCTATCCACTTTGACTTGTCAGCAGCAGCTAAGTGTCCACTTTGAAGGGTCATGTACAAAATATAGACTGATGCCTGGTGGGAATAAAGATTCCTTAAATGCAGAATGAAATATCCAATAGATAGCAGCCAATACAGAAGGCAAAATACCAAAACTGCCTGCAAATGAGACAGCTGGTATCTTTAGTTCAATAACTGAACTAATGGAGGGTAATTTGGCACATCCTCAAGATCTACTCTACTTACGGTTACTGTCTATCTATAATATGTTGATTATCATGTTTAGAATATTTAGACCAGGCTTTATGATTTATTTGAAACATGTCTGTAAATACTTGCACTGAGTAGGTAGACTGGCATCAATCAAAAGAGAAATAAGTTCCACATGAATGACAAAAAAGGATGCAAAAAAGGTTTGTTATCCTTAAAATCTTTTTGCTTAGAAAAATATTGCTTTGTTTCTTTGAATTACTAGAACTAATTTTCTCTCTTTCATTTTACTCACTTAAGATACTTTAGATTATGGGTCTAAATAAAGGCTCCTACTTAAAAAAAAAGGTTGAACAGTTACAGTCTTGATTCATACACTAGCATATTTTAAATGGATAAAAGCTATATTTTAAAGTAGGGATTACCAAAATGTATGTTCACTGCATTAATTGTCATTCTTGTCATTGTATTTACAATATGGCAAATAGTTTGAATGGGAGGCATAGCAAATCTAACAGTAAATTTCAATTGTTGTGATGCAAATTTCTAGTGTTATTAAAGTTCGTGAGTGTAGTATAGTGTCTCTGTAAATTTTTGGGGCTGAACCAGGGAAGATTTTGTTCAAAAATTCCACAGAGAGGCAGAAAAGGTAGTTTAGGATTAATTGGGCTTTCTTTACACTGTTGAAGTTTCATGTCTTATGTTAAAAATTTACATTCTGTCATTGATTGCCATGATCATGTGAAAGAATTCACTATGCATCTTTGTACATTTTAACCATGAAGGGAATTCTTCAAATACTCCATTTTCTGGAAAACAGTATGGTTTTAATTACCTTTCCATGAAAACAAGCTACATTTTAATCCATTCATTTTTTCATAAGAAATCAGTTTACTTTGTCTAATATTCTGTATGATAAAGGCATGTATTGGCTCCCATTTGCATGTCATTATAGGATGCAATGTCATAAATGTTATAGTAAAATAAGTATATCCATGTTTCCTATAGATATTCAATATTAAACTTTAGGGAAGAAATAATGTGCACTAAAGGATGAAGTAAGATGTTACTACCGGAGACGTATTAAATGTACATTCATAACTTAGTGAATCAGTTATCACTATTCTGTCCTGGGTACTGGTGACCTATAATTCATTGGAGTATAACTGTTGTTACATTGACATGTGGAAATAATCTATGAATGTTTTTGTCTTACCTACTTTGATCTAATTTTTTCAAGACAGCAGTGGAGGCTTTTTTGTTTTCCGATTTTACCAGAATGAGCACCATGAAACATAAATCTGTCTCGTTCATGTCTCTTCTAGGCTTGTGCTTCCCATTTGTCTCTATAGCTTTAACCTTGATGTGAACCTTTGCTATGGCCATAGCTCCAGGATCTGAAAATCCTTCTCTCACCACATTGCAGCTCTCCTTATCTCTGCCAGGTTCTGCTCTCTGTCTGGTCTGGCACTCCCAACCTGACATGTCTCCTGGCAGGGTGCCCTCCTCCAACTCAGGCTTCCTCAGAGTAGCATCCCAGACCCTGGTGCTCCTGGAAATGTCCCTGGCTCTTATGTTACACACAGTGATGCACAGCAACATCTCTTATATCCCCTACTTGACTAATTTCATTGCTGTCCAGTAGGCATCTGGGGTCTACCTTTATTTTCAAGATACTGTCCCTGTTGTGTCCCTTACGCTGGCCGCTTCTGTCTCTTCTGTGTCGTTACTGTTGGAGCCAGAATCCCCTCTTACAGCTGTAAGCATCTGGAATAATCTTCAATATTTATGCCTACACACACACTATCTGGTTTTAAGTGTCAGCCGAGAACATATCCTTTCTTCCTTACTTTAATTCCTCTATGCCACTGGTATTTGTTTCTTACTCAACTCTGTATTTTTAATTAAACCTATAAAATAGTCATACTATATATAAAATATTAAATACTCTATACAAAACTAAGTTGTATTTATGCATTGGTAATTTACACTGCACAGATTTTATAAGCCTATTCCTTTACCATTCATGAGAATACCTACTGTTTATTTAATAACTACCATATTATAAAGTACATATGCTATCTATAAGCTACAGAAGTCTTACAAACCACACAACCACACACTAATTTAGCATATAAAACTCTGATTTTTTTAAGAGTGATTTCACAGAGCATGTGTAATAACGAAACCACATGCTTTTACAATTTGCCAGTTATTGTTGCTGTTATTTGTTGTTTTCAAACTTTGAAAGTTGTATTTGACACTGAGAGAAAAAGTAGTTTTTGGTGACAAGAGAAAACTGGTGACTAGTTTGTTTTGTGCCTTTTTGATTTCTTATTATGGAATACTAAGTATACATCTAAGTAAACAATGTACATGTTACCTCATGTAAAGTCAATTTCTTGCTTGGTGTAGGGAATGACCAGTTTGTTTTAAGCACAAGCAGATGTTTCTATCTGACCATCTGGCCTTTATTTACTTTATCCAAAATCCTATGCTCCCTCATACATGCAGGGAGGAGAAAGGTGGTAATGATGATTTTTTTTGTTGGTTGTGGTAATAAATCATAATTGTGCTATTCCTTGGTAGCAATAAAAAGGAAGAGTGAAAATAAAACCTTGCAAGTAAAGAAAATATTTTTTAAGTGAGATATGACCATTCAGCAAGCAGCACATTTGACAGTTGTGATCTGAAATGTCATGAGCTTGTCTCATCTTTATTCTGCACAGAACCTATCATTGAATGCCCATGTGCAGCTGACCTGTAGGGAGAGCATGACTGAGTCTTCAGTTATACATAAGCCTTGTATACATTGTCTGCAAAGGGGTATGTTTTATTCCTCAGTGACCAGTTTTCATCACCTCTATAATATTTTGATCTATTCAGCCAACATTCTTTTTATCTTGATTAAGCTTGACAAATTGGAAATATTAGGGCTGAGAAAGAGAAATTCAAGTAAACACAAACCTGCTTGATTTGGCTTAAAAACTCCAGAATACTTCCTTGTACTTAAATTTTCATTGACTCCGCAAAGCTATTAATAGTTGTAAATTGAGCTTAAATTCTGTTAAAAAGTGGCATTAATATCAACAGCCCCTTACAATGATTTTTATGAAATTCAAAAGTTTCAAGAACTGACACCTTTCCTCACTCTTTACACTGCAGACTAAGCAAATGAAGGTCTGGTTTTTTAATCATAATGCCAATGAGTAGGACTGAATACTGCCTACAGGGACCAGCTTCAAGCCATCCAAAAATATTTTTTCATATTTGAATCACATGTAAATCCATTGATAAATGGAGTTAATATAACCTAAATTTTCTGTTGTGAAATCCAAATATTTCTACCTCTCCTTCACAAGCTGAAATAAAATGATCTTTGTGCTGGAGACACCTTTGTGTCAGCAAGTGTCACTGGAGCAAAGCTACAGATTCTCTTGTAGCCCACTGATTGAAGTTAGCCAAGTAGGTACTTTCACTGCAATTACAAATCTCTTCCCTTATAAATATATTACATAAAAAAAAGGTTGGTCTATTGTTCTTTTAATATTAGTTTGCTTTAGAAATTGCACTTGTATACGGGAATCCCTTTTGTTGTCATGTGAATATTAAAATTTCCACCTTTCTGAAACATGAAGATCAGCAGCCTATCATACAAATTCCTGTAGCAAGTAAACACTTGAAAGTCTTGTTTTCTACACTTACTGCAGCACATTAGACTTTCACTACTTCTACAAATTGCATTGCACACTTTGTGCTTAATTTTCTTTAATTCATTGTGAGACACAAAATATTAACACTGTCAGCAGGAAGACTCAGACTGAAAGTGAAGTTGGTTGCTACAGTAAGAAAGCCAATTTGTTTTCTCCATTGTATCATTGCAAATCAAGACTAACTATATTGACTTCAGTGGGGAAAGGGGTTGACAGACTTATTGCTACTTCTACAAAATGAACCATGCACCTCTAACAATACAACAACAGAGTTAATTGTTTAACTCTGGCTGAGAGGATGATGGCTGAGAACGGCAATGGTGACTTCCAAGGTTAAAGCTACAGGTGAATTTTATGCAGACTTCAAATGGGTGAATCTAGCTAATTTAAATGGCTAAAAACATCTGCTGTTTTGTTTTGTTTGTGGTTTGTTTTTTTTTTTTTTTATCTCAAATGTTACCTGTCTTAAACAGGACTTAATCAATGAGAAGTAAGTTTAGGATCATTGTTTGGCACAAGTCCCTAACTCTTCTTCCCATCTACACATTCTCGTCTGGACAGAAAGAGATTAATCTCTTAATTGAGCTAGGTTTTTATTTATTTATCTGTCATCACTGTTGTATTTGAGCACAACATAAGCATTAGAGAAGACTTCTCTGAGGTGAGGGAGCAGCATTTTAGAGATCAGAAGGGCTGAAACATAAAGAAATTAAAGGCAGAAGTATCCTTTTCAAAGGCCCAACATCAAGCACCAGCTATCTGATTCTTTCAGAGTACTTGGGCGTTTTGGCTAGCTCTTCGTCTGTCCAACCATGATATCCATTTAATTCTGCTGAAATCAAGGGTTTCAGGTCATACATGGAGAGAAATACATACTCTTCAATCTTATGTATTCATCATCCAAAGATGTATCAACCAAAGAGAAGACAATACATTATTAGCTTTGAAAACACTGATCTGCGTTACCTGCCTGCTGGCACCAAAGAACTTTGTGGCACAGCAGGGTGTAGAGCAAAGGGTTTCACAACAATCCAGTTTCTCAGGCTTATGTTTATCTAAACTAGATGGGAGGTTAGATTTAGTATTTGCATTCCCCATCTCGTCTGTATGCACCTTCCATTTTCTGCAGCATGTGAGAAAAGAGATCCTGGACAAAACCAGCTTATATATAAATTAAAATATATTAATGTAACATTTTATCTGGATCAGGCAGCAGTTCTATGAGAAAAATAGTGTATGATCATGGAGAAAAAGACTGTATCATAATGCTGTATCATGTTGGTATGGGCAGCATTAATTACATAATTTCCTAACATACTGAGTCATATAACCTATGCCAGTATCTATACATACATATCTTATGGTTTGTCATGAACTGAGGGCTCATACAGTCACTAACCAGTCCTTCACACTTGAATTAGCAGACTAGAAATATCACCTACTCTGCCTCAGAAAAGGAGGAGACATATTGTTTTCCACTGGATTTCACTAATATTCGGTGACTTTTTTTTCACATCTTAGCTTCTCATCTGATGTGATTTTCATCCTTGTTCTTAATTCCTCAGCTCTAGTAGTTGTAAGGTAGTTTAGTTCTCCTTCAATGAGGCATGACTACTTCAAATGACTTTGCTTTCTCTTCACATTAGTATTATCAACATTGAAACTTGAGTGTTAGAGCTCTACCAATAATATTCACGCTGAATTTGAATGTGAAATTGCAAACTATAAAAGCAATGTAAAAGAGTACTAGGATTTATCATTGGCAATGCACAGCCAGTAAAATATCTTTTACTTATTTCCCTTATTTTCCCTATTAGTTATTTCATTCTTTTCCACCAGCACATGAGACCCCAGTCCAGAAGCACCTCTTCAGCAAGACATGAGCTACCCATACCTCCCAGAGAGGGTCTGTTCCTTGAGTACCACAGCTTTGTGCCCCCACACAACAGGGTTTTTGTAACTGGTGTCTGAGAAAAAGCACATTAAAGTCAATGGAAAGATTCAGAGTGACTTCAGATGTCTTCTGACCAAGCCTTCAGAGAACATGAACAGAATAAAAAAACATCAAATGTCTGTGCTGTTATATAACCATTTTTCCTTCTTAAATCTGTTTATTCCCTGATCTCCTCTAAGGTGATGTACCATTAGTTCTGATTGGGTTTTTACTGGCCCTCACTTGCCAGTAGTGACCAAGCACAGAACTCAATCAATCTTTGTCAGGCCTGTAATTGAGCACTTCCCTAATTTATGAGACAGCTTTTCCATTAACAACAAAATCTTGAGAATTAAATAAAAACAGACCTTCACAAGTGCTGCTGCATTGGTGAATAAAATAAAAACATTGATAAATGTACGCCTCTTTTCCCAGGCTGACTTTGAAAAATTCTGTGTCACAGACCCAGGTCATATTCTGACAACAATTAGGAACACTAAAATAAATAGTTGGCAATTCTTTGTTATGACAGGCTATGCAAAGTTGGTTTTTTTGCCAACTAATACAGTAGTCTGTGACTATGAATTATGTTATTACAGTGTGTCTGGTAGTTCTTATGTATCTGTACTGTTATGTCCCTTTCAGAGCATGATAACTTCTTTGCTTTAAATGTGATTCAGCTGAGACTTGATGAAATTTTACACAGAGGGATGGAAATATTTCCTTAAGTTTTGCTGGAATTGTTTCCATTGTTAAACTAAACCACTTACTCAAAACTCAACCTGAACATTTTTCCTTTGGTCTTTCTAATGAAGCTTTGAATGTATCATCAATTAAGACACTTAAACTAGACCAGATAAATCACTAAAAAATGCAAGAGCCATGACAGGGAGATGGATTGATTACCTAATAGGTATTTTCTACATCTAAGGGCTGCATCCTTGAAACTTACATTCATGTGAATAGTTCATTGATGTCAATTGTACTGTTTTTGTCAAGCTTGAATCAAGCCTTATATTTTACGATTTTGTGAAGTTAAAAAATAATATTTAGTTGTTTCATGGATTTTTCTACGGTTCTTCTCTTCCACTTTCTGTATGTGTTTGGATTTGGAAAAGAAAGGTAATCTCATTACAGAACTTGTTGACACAACATTTTCAACATCTCTTTGAAGTGAAAATGATGTTTAGAAGGTGCTTACTTTAAAGAAATCCAAATTCTGACTCTTTGAGATTTATTATGCTTAATAATGCTGCATACTTTTTAATTTTTTTCATTTATGTAAATACACACACGTACTATCTAGAATACGTACTATCTAGAATACTCACAGTTTATAAACTTCTATGGACTATGTAAAGGTTTTTGATAAATCAGCATTAAGGTTAACACAGTCTCTCAATCAAATTGAACCTAGTTTTTTGAAGCACCATAGGAATTGAGAAAAAAGCATACATCATACATGTTGTAGAAGCAAGAAAAATAGGAAACAGGAGTTTAGTGTCCATCTAATATTTTTGTCCCACTGATAACAGATTTGAAATGTTTAAACCCTTACCATTACAGATATTAAATCTGTTTTCTTTCTGTTTTTAAGAGTTAAATAGTTATGAAATACAGAAAGCATTTGATATAGACATATGCACATAATCACAAGCACAATAGAATGTGAATGTATGCTGGTGGAGCAGGGAAAAGGGATAGAAAAAAAAATCTCTAAACAAAGTTCTTAATCTAAAATACAGATGGAACTGGAGGACTTGATATTGGCATTTGATGTTCCAGAGAGAGCACTATAACATTCTAGTGGCTGTCCATTCATTTGAAGTATTGTTTACATACACAGAAAAAACCCTAAACAACCCAGACTGGCAGTTGCATGCAAGTATCATCAAGCTGTCTAAAGTCAAGCCTAAAACATAAGTCCTATCCTGTAAAATTTTGAAGTACTGGAAGGAGAATCAAAATTGGAATTGGAAGTATAAAGCAGGACTGTTAGAGGGAAAATAAAATCCAGAACACAAATTCAGTGGAAGTGAAAACTTTGGAAGAAGTAATCCTCACAACTCAGGGACAGAAATGTATCTTATAAGCTTCATACTGGTAGAAAAAGTGTTGTGAATTTGGTCTGTGTTGTGTATGTAAGGTACATCATTAGGAGGTATCCCAATGCTCCCATTCTCTCTGCAGCTGAGACTTGCCCTCCCTTTCAGGTGAAAGAGAGGAACAACTGGGAGCAGCAGCTCTTCTTCCTATATTTTGAGTCCTCCGCCCTCACTAGAGGAATAACAAAGGCAGAAGACCTAACTTTCACACCTTCTGGTTGTGGCTCAGTGTTGGGAGTCTTACTCCTTTGGTCCCCAGACCCCATGCAGTCAGCTGCACTCCCATGTCTACTGCTGTTGCTCTTAGTTCTCTAGGGGGAAAGTGAGGGAAACAGAGCCAGAAGGGAAAGAAAGAGAACAAATGGAAAGTGGTCCAAAAATCCCTTCATGCAAATCCAATCTCTCCTTTAACAGTGGCCAGTGAATAAAACTTTTAAACCATCACTCTTTAGACACTGTAGATTCAGCGTTTTTAGCCTCAGTTGCACATGCCTATATTATACCAAGGCTTTACTTTTAGTATCCCCAGCTTATTACCTAAGTATCTTTTCAGTTGCAAATCTCTAGCGATCACAGTAGTGGCTCTGGGCTGTAGCCCTCAGCCCAGGATTTCTTTACCATCATGCAGCCAACAATGACAGTTTTTCTTGTGACCCTTCAGACATGAGGAAACTTTTTTTTTCTGCATCCTTTGGGCCTCCTGAACTACTATGAGCTCCTCTGCTGTCCATGGCTCCAGATACTGAGGCAGTGGTTTGGTCCATTTTGTGGCAACTGGTAAAAACTTTTGTCCCTAACTTAGTAACCTAATGGCCCATTCAGAACAGGAGAGTGAGTTCTTCAGTGGTTTAGTCCCTTGATCAAAGATCAGATCTGGAATTTGACTAGTTCTGTTGATGGTAATAAAGAGGCTCAATAAGGCAACAGTTAGGTAAAGATTATAAAACATACTATAAAGAGACAGTCCTCCACTGGTTTATTCTGGAGAATCTTCTTTATCTCTGACATCTACAGTCCCATCTTGCTGACCATTTAACTGGTTTTAGTTTAGATGTTAACTTTCTAAAGGTATCATGTTTAATTTGAATGTTTAATTCACCTCACCCCCAGTGGATTATTGGACGTTGCTTAGTAATTACCGAATCATAGAATCACGGAATGGTTGAGGTTCGAAGGAATCTCTCTAGAGGTTACCTGATTCAACCCTTCTGCTAAATCAGGGTCACGTAGAGTAGGTTGCCCAGGGACGTGTCTAGTTGATTTTTGAATATGTCTACAGTGGAGGCTCCACAACCTCTCTGGGAAACCTGTTTCAGTGTTTGACCACCCTCACAGTAAAAAAATATTTTGTGTTCAGATGGAATTTCACATTTTTTAATTTATTCCCGTTGCCTCTTGTCTTGTCAGTGGGCTCTACTGAGAAGAGTCTGGTTCCCTCTTCTTCATTCCCTCCCATCAGGTGTTTATACATATTGGTAGGATCTCCCTGAGCCTTGTCTCTTTCAGGCTGAATAGTCCCAGCTCTCCCAGCGTCTCCTCACATGAAAGATGATCCAGTCCCTTGATCATCTTTGAGGCCCTGTGCTGGACTCACTCCAGTAAGTCCATATCTTTCTTGTACTGGGGAGCCCAGAATTTATGGAAGAGATCAGTGGTCTCATTCAAGCAAACTGTGGACTGGTCACCATTTTACAGGGAAAAAAGCGCAAGCTGAAGTAGCACAAATGGGTACATTTATTGGTTGTTTTTTATGTCAGCAGTGAGATGAATTAGAAGAGAGGCTGAAATATCCTCTTACCCCTACTTTTAGTCCTTCACTTCCAGTTAAGACACACAGCTCCCCCGCCTGCCCCACGCACCCAAGAGTACTCATTCTGTGGATAAATAGAGGGCTTAAGTTTCCAGGGTTGTTAATCTGACACCTTTCACAGCACTAAATTGATTTAAAATTCTGAAAACAATTATTCATACATTCTATGAGGCATTTTCATTGGCGTTGCATCAGAGCTGTTTGTCCTTTGGATATGATACTGTGTCAAAAGAATCATTACACTTTTATCATAATGTTTTATCAATGTTTCATGCAATGGAGATCTTTTCTCTTTGAAATGCTTAAAGAAGATACATTTTGTGAAGTAAACATTTACATTTCTGACAAAATATTTCAGCTTACAAGTTGTCAGTTTTAGAGAGTCAAAGGAGAGAAAAAAAATCTTTCAATATATCTAACAATAACTTTATATCTATATGCATACCAGAATTATTTTTTAAGAGCTTTAACAGACTTATGTTTTTAATAACGTGTAATTTTTATGCAGACTGACAATGTCTATGCCAAGTTTTAGCCTGATACAGATTAAAACAGCTAAGGTATAAACCCCTGAAAAATGGGGTTTATAATGGAAATGGCAACTGACCCTTAACTGTAGCGGTGCTACCGGATGCTGCTATAATAAGCTTCCCTAGATGCCATGGTGTAAATGTATTAGCTGTACTAAGAGACCCACTCCTGGTATAATTATGTTAGGAACCAATAAGACAGCTCAGAAATCAATATGCTAAGACAGATAGAGTAAAGGACCATGGCCAGCAAACTGGGAATAGATTAGTCTGGCAGGTCCCTAGCTGAGCCATGAAGAAGGGGATATCTCTGCTGTTGTAAGAAAGCCATTAATTGTAAATTTTCCTGAACAAGGAACTTGAAGGGAGAGCTTAGGCTGTTGTTCATACCACTCAGCGTAGGCTGCAACTATTATTGATCAACAGTTAAGCTTTTTATTCTTATTTCAAAAACCAACAGTGAAAAAAAATCTAAATATGTAGGAAGAGGGTGCTGCTTTTGTTTTGTTTTATTTCTTAAAGAGACAGCCCTACCCATTCAACACTAGGTTTTCCCTTTTAATTTGCTTTAACTATTTTTAAAAATAATGGGACACTAAAATTTTGCCAGGTTTCCTTTTCCAAAAGCAGCTAGCCCTGCAGAGCTGCACTTATTATCTAGTCAATAAAATTCTACAAGTGCGATATGATTGATATGATGTGATAAAAATAGGTACTGCTCTTAACAGCAGTTTTAAAGAGTCCAATCAAATTAACCTGTGCCATTAAATACGATCACGCTCTGTAATAACTAAATCTGTGACAATGAGACTTTTGCTGCTGCTAATTTTAACTAATTTCAGCTGATTTTTTTTCTGGCTTTTTTCAACATAAGAGAGTAATTTGCTTAATAAACAGAAACATAGTATAATTCAGTGACAGTTCTAGGGGAAAAAAAATAAAAGAAATGGAAAGGAAACAAAGGACAACCTTTTGTGGTTACAGTACGGCACATCTGCTCATGTCCAATCAAACTTTCAAAAGCATAGTAGTAAACAAAAGCAGCCATCAAGCAGGGACAAAGTCAGAGACATAAGTGGTTTGAATGAGTGTGCAATTTCTGCCCATATGACCATCCTGACACAATTGCTCTAATTTTCTTTCCAGAAATGACTGATAAAAGATTTAGGTAATTGCTATGGAGACAGACTTCCTTCCATCACGGGGTATCTTGAATAATACAGCCTCAGGGTCATAAGATGGAGTGTCAGTTTCTGCAGAGTCCTAAATTAATACTTGTCCCTGTTTCAGCTATACTTCCTGTACATCTAATGAAGTGAATGTAATTTATTTTGACAATGTATTGAAAATCACTTGATCAAATGACTATTCTGTAATGAACACAAAACACCATATAGCCTTGAAAACTATACCTAAAAAAAGACATAAATACACATCAATTTTTCAAAGCACATATTCCTCTCCTCCTGCAAATGTTGCATGTGTTCAAAGTAAGATAAAATAAAATAGTTTCTAAAAGCTCAATGATTCATGTGATTGTTGAAAAAAGAGGTTTCTGTGATGCCTTGGTTCGACCTGTGTCCATTCAGCTCCTGACCTTGTCCCCTGTAATCAAAGTTAATTTATCTAGGTGATCTCTGTACTCCCATGTATTGAGTAGTACTCAGAACAAAATTCAGAAACCCCCTCCAAAAGCTAATGATTAGTAAGAAATTTTAAAAGTACTGTAGATTAGCTCCAGCACAATCTAAAGTTCATGCATGAACAGTCCATTTTGAGGCAAACCTTACACACTCACCCACCAGTAAGATTTCATAGCTTCAGACAGTCTGTAGTCCACTGTCTGGAGTGTTATGACACATTCAACAGCTAATGAAATCAGGTGGGTGCAAATGAACGATACCTACACAGCTGTCATATATTGCTCACAATTATAGAAGCTATCAAAAAAACACAATTTGTGCCCTTTCTAATGACAAATATTCCTTCTGCAGGATTGTGAGTGCTTTATAACATTTTAATTTTTAAAGTATCTAAATTTTTTTAAGGGTAAACACAATCATTTTAAAACGAACAGCAGAAAATACAACATAAAATTGTTGATCATTATTACCTTTCTCCTCTCTTTTAGAGGAAAGATAGCTGGTTTCAAGACATTTTTTTAAAAAATAGTGCATCTGAAATGTATATGAAATGACTGAAGATGTTTTGCAAACTAAGTAAACCTGTCATGAGATTGCCAAGGCTGCCAATGTAAAGGCAAACAGCTGTACAATGACAGCAGAGAGGCACTGTGTTGTGTTTAAATACAGTCAGGCAGAAGCCAGTGGATAATGCTCAGTAATGGGTTAATCAATACTTATTATGGTTTTATTGGTTCACTAAAGAGAGAACAGAACCTAGTGAACACAGAGTCGAAAAATCACTGCATCTGATCTAGATAACATCTTCTCTCCCTTAGGGATTTCCCTATTCAAGAATCCAATTTACCATGCCTGATTGACAAGGATTGGATCCTAGGGAATCACATAACTCTTTTTAGGACCCAATAAAATCCTAATGGATTTGTCTGACCGGTCAGGAGATTCAAGTTTTACTAAACTGAGGGGCTTTGTTGCAATTAGCCTGTATTCTACTTGCAGTTGAAAAACTAAGCTATTAGGAGTCGTTGCTTTCTAAAATGCTGGAGTCATGCTGGGTTGTGAATGCCAGATAGAGTTACCTTTCTTTACAAAAGGAGACTCTTACAATGGATCACAAAATTCAGAAAGCTTAATGTTAAATCTCAGTAAATTGGTCACCCAAATGATGAAAGATAGTATCTTCCAAGTTGAGGGCAATACTCTTCTTTTACATCTTATGCTATTAAAAAGGTACTACACAGCAGATTTCAGCCTTTGAAATACATTTTTGAGAATAAATACATTATTTAAACCAGCATATTTAACACCTCTAAAAAAACAGAATAAATAGATGAAGGCATTTTTATTCGAAATCCTTTGTGTCAAACTGTTATTCATTGTGGAAAACTATTTGCTAATGTTTCAGTTTGGTTGATATTATCTTTTCTTTTGTTTTATTCCTGTGTATATTTGTAGAAAATGAAGATTTGTTAAGAGACAGAGTCTGCTTGTTTCACTCAGAGCCCTACCCTGCCATGCAGTAGTCACAGGCGCATAAGCTTTGAGAACAGAACTGTTGTGGCAGCCTGTTCCTGGTCTGGAAAAGTAACAGGAATGCCCTAGACTGGATCCCAAATATTGGGTATCACAGTCTTGGATTAATGATCTAACCTATACCAGACCATGCTTCACCTGCATGTCTCAAGCCTAGTAATTCTTTTGTATCACAATTGAAATAACTTATTCTTATGTTTCCTGAACAGCAAGTTTACATGGAGAGCAACTGTCATGCCAGTTGTTTCTGCTACAAAGGTACACATTAGTCTCCCACATGAGAAAAATAGAAGCTACTTAATACATTGTTTTGTGATTAGAGTTATACAGGACTATTTGCAGAAATTCATATGATGTTACTTTCTCTTCCTTTTACAGCATTTATTTAATGAAAAAGTGTTGTTGTATCACTTAATAGATGATCCTCATTTATGTTGTAGTTCTTGATTGGTTTAGAAATTATCATAAAGGCAGAAACGGCTACAAAAAAAAAATTAAAAGGAAGAAATGGGCACATATTAAAGCAATATAAATTTTGATCTACAAATCTCTTCCTTTGGAAAGAAAGAATGAAGAAATAACAGCAACACTGCTTTTTGGATTTTCTTCCCTCTTATTCCTTCAAGATGATAGAGTTTGCCCAGAATATCAACACAAATCTGGCAAACATTCAGTGGTCTGCTTCAGACTAATGTCATATGTACTCCTCATCCTTGTTATCTCCCAACAACACTGAAATATCTGGAGCAGGAGGTCTACAAAAAGAGAAAATCTTTAAGTTGTGTTATGTTTTACCGTGATGCTTTCCTCTCTCAGTGGAGTAAGGCAAAAAGCTCCTCTGAGGTCTTGTTTGCAGCTTCCAAACATCTTTCTTTAGAAATCCCAGCCTATGCTTCATCTGTTTTCACAGATGTCCTTAGACAGGTTGAAACTTATTTCACTTAACTTCAGCTAAAAATGAGTCATTGAGCAGAATTTAGGCATCTAAGCTTCTTCTGCAGTCAATGGAGAAAGATGAGCATCTTTGGAAGGTGCTTAATCTCATGCTACCATAGGCAACAGGAATATCTCTTGGAAATGCTTATATGAATGGAACTCAGATGACCAGCTGAAAGTAGAAATACAATTTTTAAATAGTTAAAATTGAACTAAGCACATGTCTCCCACAGTCATGAAGTCATCTGAGGGAGAGCAAATGAAACTAAAGAATTGTTAAATCCTCAAAAAAATTAAAATCTTTTCTAAACACTGGAACTTTTTTCAGATATTTAAATGATATCTGATATCATTTAAATATCTGAATATCATGTTTAGATATTTAAATGGCTTTTCTCTATCTGTTACAGTTACATATATCTAGACATCTAATAAAAATTCCTAAGAAATTTCCTTAGAAAATATTCCTCACCCACAGATCAGCTATTTTTCAAGTCATAGTGACTGATTTTATGGAAATTTAATGCTCAAGTAAAGTATATATTGGACAGCACTGGAGCCTGAAGTCTTTTATTTATTTAAAGAAAAACAACAGTGTGGTTAATGGGAAGTCAGTTATCCCATATCATCCCCCTATTGTGCCTTGTTTTATGGTAGGTTTTCAATCTTTTATAGTGTGGAACATATTTTAATAGACAGACAAAGGTCAGACAAAGACTTACCTCTCCCAAATCACAGTCACATAGACCACTTCCCTTCTTTTTGACTGCCTGACAGTTCTCTGGTAACTAGACTAATCTCTTCCAATGAAAATTTATGTTAGGAAAGTATGTAGGTCAAAATTTTCAAAAGTGAATATTGGCTTGGTATGCCCACCTTGCTACACAGAGTGGCCTTCCTTTTTAGAGGAGAGGTAACCATCTTCTGAAAATCATCAAATTTCTTACAGATTATAACGTGCATATAAGATATCTCCAGACCTCTTTAGAAATTCTTTTTCAGTTTTGGAATTGAAACAAAACTGCAAATTTTAACAAATTTTCACTTGGTTTTCAACCTTTAAAGTACTTCATTTTGTTCTTAAACACCATATTGCAATGCAACAGTGAACATGACTATAAAGTTATTTAAAACAATTTCTCGCTGAAAAATGTCTCTGGTTTCAGCATGCCCAGCCCTTTCAGTATGGAGGCGTGATTGCCAGGCATGTTGTGGCCAAGTTGTTCCAATTAACTGCACCAGTTAGAATTCAATAACAAGAACACAAGGAGGTTCCAAACAAAATCCAAATTTTCAAAGTTAAACTCCTAAAATACAGTTCCAGAGTCTACGTAGATGCACATAAAGTACATAAAGCCTCCTGGATACTGAATCTGACTACTTCGTAGTCCCAAAAATCAGTCTGATTTGCCTTGGGTGCCAAATACTGAGATACATTAATTTGGACACTTAACCTTGAATTTCATTGCTTTCCTTAATAGTAGCGTTTCCTAACATTATTGAAATGCAGCTTTCTGTCTGTGACTACGAATTAATTGCCTACTTTTCTTGTTTCTGATGTGAAGATGGTATGGATAGCAACTATGCATTCTTAGGGTATCTACTTCAATTAGCATTTGAAAATTATTTCAAAGGGATCTAAAGTTTCAGTCAAAAGTGAGCTACTTACTCTTGCTTTCTATGATCACTCTGCTCCTTTTTAAAATGTAAGTTTACCCATACACAGTTAAACAAATGGGGTTTATTTTGCTTTTCATCCAGTTGAAATGGAAAATAAAAGTGCTAAACTTACTGGTTGCAAGCCAAATTGTAGCCATACACATACAATGCACATTACACACATAATTTTATACTTATATATACACTTTTTGCTTTTTCTTTGGCATATACTTAACACAGTGTAGGATCTTGCTAACAGAAACAAAACAAATGCAGAAGACATTATGCCTTATGAAGTACCCTGCTGCATTATTCTATTGATGATTCATTTATTTTTGTTTGGTTTCTTTAATGACTGTTAGTACAAAAAGACTATGGCCTTTTAAAGCTTTTCCATACATTCTATTGACTTTTATTGAAGATTTCTTCCCACTTTGTTCTAATAATAAGTTCATTTAACAGTAATTCAAACAAACAAACAAACAAAATCTTTTTTTCTGTCTCTTAAACTTCAGCTGCCATGTCTACTTTGGGTGCCTTTACCTGCCAAATGAATGGTATTAAGAAAAAATACGTATCAATGTTGCAGAAAGGAAAGTTCAATTTTAGGCCTTTTTTCTCATGTCAAAGCACAGGTGCTTCAGATACACCTAATTATAGCAGTAATTAAAGTTATTACCTTACCTGTTTATTCAAGGGCACAAGGACTTCTAATGGGAACAAATCAAGATATAAAGACTTGCTGTCAATTAGGCTTGAAGGCTTGAGGAGATAATGAAGGAGGTTTGGAGTCGGGTTTCAGTTCTGTACAATAACAAAAATAGTAATTCAGCACCTCTTACTTTTCCTGGAACTGTCCCAATGGTTCAGGAGAAGAAAGACAAGAAGATTACCTGGGTAACATGATCTTAAGGGTACCAGAGAATAATGGTGTTCTCCTGTAGCCACATCTATGGCAGAGCCTGCTGCCAACAGAAGATGGGACCGCCACAAATATAAGTCCGTCAACCTGAGAACAACAAATCTGTTCAGCTTCTTGTCACAGATCCTGTCAATATAGTGCAGGCCGCAGAAGGACAGGTGAAATGTGACTCTGCTGTGGGCAGTGCACTAGTGAGTCCTTGTCTTAGTAAAATGGCATGATATGACTAGTGCTACTTTCACAGAGATGTAATTTAGGACTGATAGTACATTGAAAATATCCTTCTGCTACATGTTTTCTTAGACAGTGTGCCTCCATTAAAGTAAGGAAAGAGGAGCTATGGCAACTATAAGGCAAGATTTACTGAGCTTCTATACTTGTTCTATCATTAGTTCTATCATTTTGAACCTAGCAGGTTCAAAAAAGATATGTCATACTGACTGGGAAAATTCCTACTGGATTGCCTATTGGTTTTAATATAACGGTGTACATGCACAAAACTCAGGATAGACAACTGCAGAGTTTGTTTGTATATTACCAGCCAACTGGTAACTAAAAATATCAAATGTGCATCGCTTAATGAATGAGATTAGTCACACATTTTAAATATTCTGTTCTTGTTGTCTGATTTCATTATGTATATTTTACAGCAAGTTATTAGGAATGTTGCTTGATAAGTTGGAAGATGATAGCATATTTCAGTTATAGTCATTATATTTTGTTTCTTTAGGGCTGGTACTTCCAAATATTAATGAAACCACAGAGCCTCTTCTAAAAAGTAACTGCGTATAACAGAGAAAATTAAATGACGGAAAGGAAATACTTATTTTTTCCTTTTTGACCTGATAGGTGCAGGTCTGCAAAGAGAGGAAAACATTAAATCAGGATAACAGTCTCTCTTTCATTGCATGTGTTACACAAATAAAGAAATGGGTTTTATATGCTAGCACAGTGGGAATTTACAGCAGCAGGTGCGTTAATATCTGTTCACACCAAAGTGAAACACCAACATGCCATTGATTAGAAAGAGGACTAAAATATGGGATTTCTTTACTTTTACAATAAGTCTGATTTTTTTTTGTCCAAGAAAAATTGGGAAATATGTCCTAGTTTTATATCTAGGTTCTTCACAAGCTACACATTTATAATGTAGTTGAGGGGGATTGGTCTCACTGGCCAAGACATCCCACAGTGCTAAATTCTTATGACTTCCATTCCTATGCTTATTTTCCCAGCCGTGATGTCCCTTAAGAAGCCATCAGGAAACAAATGGGGTCTGGATGTTAATTTAAAGCCAGGACCTCGCAAACAGATCCATTCACACATGTCCCACTGATTTCATTAACTTTGCAAGATGCAGAATTCAGGCCCAAAGGGTTATGTTAATTCTGTATAAGGACTTTGAGGAAGCTCTCCAAGATTAGGGGAGGTGTGAAATAGGTTTCTTCTTTCAATATGCTGAAGCTCTCCTGATGTTGTCTGCGTCAAACTAAAGAATATTAGAACCTCAGGGAAAATTTTAGGAAAGAGTTTTATTTACAGATAATTCTCCTTATCTTTTATTTAATTTCTCTTTTCCTGCTACTCTGCTTTTTTGTTAAAAGAAACATCAGCAAAACCACAGACTCTTTTGTAGTTTCCTACTGATTACTCCCTACCCAATGTCCTAATCCTCTATTTATTACATCACAGGTGGTTATTATAGAAATTACTGAGTTTATAAGCAAGGTTATGATTTCAGTGGTGGAACAAGCAGTAGAAAAAAATGGACATTAGGTAAATATGTAACCCTTGTGGCATTTATAATTTGTTCATGAACCGGTAATTTCTCCTTTTAAAGTCAAGAGGTTTCATAACCTCTTGCAAACTTGCAACATCGGCTCCAGGACAAACACTATCCCAAAGTCTTCCCATTGAATCATTGGGTATGATTCCAATTTCCATAGGAGCAGAGACCAAACTCTTCTGAAGTGGTAAAGAAATGTTAGTGGATTTATCACATTATTCAAGACTCAAAGACTTCTCCACTGTGAGGTGAGGTAGCAAAGAGTTATTAAAGGAAACGCTGAAACTTGGCAAACATATAGATAGCTAAATACAAACTTTCTATTTTAACTACTGAGTTTACCTAGCCTAAGGCCTAAAATACAGATGCTGAAACACAAGAGCAGAGATCATTTTGTTTACTGTCCACAGGAGGCCACTTCTTCAGGAAGTGTCTGTAGCCAGGCAATAGTAAGCACAAGGCACAAAACAGTTGATCTTTCTTACATCACATCTGTGATAGACATAAGCATTACACAATTTTGTCCCCTTGTGATGCTCTCTGACTTAGAAGTCCTGCAATCTGGCTCCTGCTCCCTCAGTCATGTGTGTGGACATGGATAATATTCTGCATTAGACTGTTTTTTGTCTAAAAAAAAAAATAGCAAGGAGGAGGAAGCTTCAAACTCTGATAGACTAAGGATGGGCTAAAATTCAGGACTGCTACTTTTTGAACAAGTACCCTGGTTTGTGTAATTTAAAACATTCACTAAGGTGAGGAATGAACTTTGCAATGACTAAGTCCCTTCTGGGACCTCCTGCAGGTGCCCAGCAGCTTCAGCTGAGCTTCCTCAGCACACATTGCACCACAATGTCAGCATGGAGGGAGATGCAGGCTAAGCAAAGGCACAACTAGAGAGTTTTAGATTCTTCTAGATTCAGAAGAATTAGGCTTTCTATGATATTTACTTTCTTATTATGACTACTTTACATTATAATTTCCTCCAGGCAGGGGTCTATCACTGTTTATTTTAGAGTGAGATCTTCCACACACCATAAGGCTCTAACATTCTCGAAGTAGGAGTAGAAAACACAATATATATGACATTTCAGGGACAATAGCTTCTGAATACCTTATCTTTCTGTTGTTAGTTACTGAGTGAAAAAATTTACCTCTGAAAGCAATAAGAGACACTTGCATGAGTAATGATCAAACCTGGACTATCTACTGGAGTCATGTATAGCTCATCTTTTTCTTTTTTTTTCCAAAGGAAATTCTTCTTTCCCTCTCTCTTAAATATATTTGTTTCACTATATTTTTCCTCTTTGTACCACCATATTATTCTTTTTTGTATATGTACAACAAACCTCAATGTACTAGTAACTCAATCATCTGAAAACATTTAAAAAATCCTTTGCATTGCACAGTATCAGTCTTGTGACAAAGAACATAGCACTGTTGTTATTGATAAAGTTAGCAAAAATAAATACATATACTCTCTAAATTTTCTCATTTTGCTTTAAGTTCTCTTTCCAAGGTGATTGTGCTTGTTCAATAACAGTCTTCTCAGACAAACTTGCCTTCATTAGTTTATTAGAGTGAATGAATGCCATTCTTTCTAGAGAAAATCCCTCTTTGTGAAAATACTGAATTATTGGCACCATATACCTCCTTGATGACACCTATTCCCACTTCACTGCCACAAAAAGAGAGTGGAGGATAGTCAGGCATGAAGTCCAGGAGCACTCACAGCAGACATCATGACAAATTATGTAACATCAAGCATCTGGGAAACCCATGATGATTGTTTGGAGTGTCAAAATATCTGCAGACTGTAACAGGAAAGTGCTGCCTGCTTTCTCATTTTGTTTTTTAAATATTCCATGCACTCTTTGAAGGCAGTCCCATGACAGCAGACAACAAATTGAACTTCAAAGAAATAATGGATTCTGACGCAGTGCATGATTTTTTTTCACTTTCCTTCAATTTTCACTCTCCAGTTTTACACTTTCCTGGAGCAAGAGGCAATCTTCCAAAAGGGCACAACTTGAACTGGTCAACAACTGGGTCTCTGATTCCCTTTCATGTTGCAGAACTAAAAGCGATAGATATTATGTTCTCTTTCACTTTAAAAATGCTCTTTATTTGTGCACGCAAAAGTACAAGGGGCAAATAGAGAGTGCCTTTCCCACATGCTTCTCCTGCTAGCCTGCTTATAGGTGAGAGACCATTTTAATTATCATCATGATCTAGAATCTTTTTTTTTTCCTTAGTGACCCTAATTTTCTTTTTCTAATAAATGAACAAGAATATACTAACCACCAGAAATAGTGCATTTAAAATAAACATAGCAAAAATGGGCAGTCAGATCATTTCTGGCCATCCCCAGAAATGTCACAGTTGTTCATACATGGACTAAACCCTGGGAGGTGCTAAACACTGTACCTCCATTGGCCTCATGTTGCAAATACAGTTCTCTAGGAAACGTGGGCCGTTGTATCATGTTCTTCTACTGCAGTAGATCAGGGATTAAAGATCAATATGAGCAGCATTGATGCTTCAAAGTCATTTGCCTAAACATATACTATAGATACAGAACAAGAATGGAGTTTGTCATATACACCTCTCTCCTAGAGAGAAGCTTAAAGTGCCCTCTTACACAGTGCAATTTACCCTGAGTGCAGATTGCATTACAAAAGGGTGAATGGCCTCTACAAGGCAGCTACTCTCACTCCTTTGCAGTTGCATGGGGAGTGAGTAATGTCTGGCTATGACCCTTGCCCCGACATACTGACCAGCACAGCCTGGCTGGTGCAGAGAGAAGAAATCATCTGTACCAGGTAAAAGGCTAATGCAGTTTATTTTCTTCCTGGAGCAAGGGGTAATCAGGGACTATATTGTGACTCTCAGAGTCATGGTTCAGTCCCTGATCTCCAGAGACAGGCGGAAAACAACTGCTAGGGATAATTCAGCAGTATGCCCCATGAAATCAAGATGTTAAATACAGAACAGAACGTTACATTTTAAGGACCAGAAAAACGCTGAAAAATGTGCAGAAGACATGTGCTAAATGGCGCAGCCTATTTTCTTTTGCCTGACTTTTCCCCCTTTGTAACTACAGCATGCTCTGCCTTGCCCATGTTCCTGCATTGTCCCAGTCTATTATCACAGACACTCTGATCAATTCTACAACTGCACTGATTGCAACTTTCAGTAAGTAATTTTCTAATTATTTTTTCCACATTTTTCCACAAAAATCAAAAGATAAGCCCATGTTTTGCCATTTTAAATACATTTATTTCATCTCATTCCTAATAAGATATAGAGTTCTTATACGGGAGATATTTATCCAACAGTTATAGCCAAAGGCTTTGTTAACATGCCTCTATTTGTCTATGAATAATTACAAGATTGGAGTTCAGATGTTCTTTAAGATTTTAAATAATATACTTTTCCAGGTTTTTATCTTGCTAAAAAATATTTTCATTTGTGCTGTTAATTTATTTCAAATTGTATAACAAAACTCTAGCAAATGATGATTTTCAGCCATCAGTATGTACAAACTAATTAACTGATTTCTTTTTTCCATGCTGTGCGACCAAGAATGGTCACTGAAAGTGTTGCTGGAGTGACATCTTGGACAAGACATACAAATCTCAATATATAGATTTGATGATATCCTCCTGCAAATGTTTCTGAATGCAAATTATTGTTCACTAAACTTGTTCTAGTGCATTTAATGAGACTGCATGGAGGAGTGTAGATTACTTGCATGATAAACATATTGCAAGATCTGGCCAATATTCCTGAGGCACTATTATATCAAACAGTGGAGATTCTATGTGAGATAGGCATATCTCTGTTCCCCTCAGGGTAATGACCATTCAAGGGTGTGCCTAATGCATCCCAGTACTTCTATTCTTTGCACTCAGAAAAAGTATAGGGAGATTTAGTAAGCATGCAGTACCAGGGCTGCTTTTACTGTTGTTGATTAGGGATCAGGCAGACAGTTTCCTTCTCTGACATCACTTTATTGCAGTTTTCAAACAGACACTTCACACTTTGTGTGAACACCAGCCATAATTTCTGTCACAATTCATTAACATCCAACAAACCCTCCTAAGGCTACTGACGAAACTTTAGCAGTTAATATTCAAAACATGAAAATCTAGGCTTGGATTCTAATTTGCTACTGATGCAATATTAAAGCAATATATGTATAAAATATTAATGCTGTATTTGTTCTGAATTTATTTTATTTAATTTTTTACACACGGATAAAACCCTTGCGGCCTTAAAACAACATGTCTCATTTCAAGGATGTCCTGGGGGGCAAACAGACAAGGAATATACACACAGCTTGGTAACCTGAACAATAGTGTGGTAGAGGAACTGTGCTGAAAGCTACACTCTTTCATGAGCAATAAGGGTTTTGCTGATAAAAATAAAAATGTCATCTTATCTGTTTGACCAGTTGATAGGATATAATTTCTAATACTACACCCTTGAACCCATCCACAGAAGAAGAAGCCTGGAGAAAACTTGGAGATAAGGTCCTTCACTTATTCCATCAGTATCAAGAAAAACTCAGATTTACTTTTCTGACTGAGCTTTCCTTTTCAATAATCAGATTAAGTCATGCATAAGAAGTTTTGTGCATGCTAATTGTTCTCATCAGGAAAGAAATTGTGTGGTAATTCTGGCTTCATCTGTAATGCTGTCATAGTCTGAAGGTTTAAAACTAAAAACCCCAAAGTGTTATACTCAGAATTAGGTTAATTAACAGTGTATTTGTACAGTTCAGAAAATGCTAAGTTCTTGTAAGTATCTCTTTTTCACTTTCACCTCATAAATACGAAGACAGTCTATGCTGTGCCATACTTGATTTTTGGACACTGCCTGCTCAACATTCATCATACCCAGTCCCACTGAACTCTGACATTTATTTAGAGATTTGGAGAGAAATAAAAATAAATGTTTTGTCTGCGTCTCTATGTCCAGTGTTCAGCTGTACTCAGTAGCTGCAATCAGTAAAGTTTCCAACTGTCAGTGCAGTGAGGTCCTGAACAGTAGTGGTGACAAAAACAATGAACTGCATTTTAAATGGATTTTAATAAGCTCATGAAAAAGATTATATGATGTGGCTTCCTGGAATACCAGAGGCCTGAAATTGATGATCTCAGTGATCCCTCCCAGACCCGTGTTCCTGAATTTGAAAGGCTTTTTGCCTTTAATATTTGAGTTGCTAAGCTGTGTAAAAATCCTAATACTACTTCATTTCCTTAAATTGTTTCTTTTTTTCAATCAGGGGACTACATTCTGATTTGCAGACAAACCACCATAATGCAGATTATATAATGATACAGTTATAAATGGTACTTTTATAATGCATGAAACAAGGTCTCTAATCTGCTCATACTCCAAACTAAACATGATAAAAAACACCTGGCACACTAGTTGATGTATGAGGACTCAAGTTCTGCACAAAATTTTCAAAGTGATAGAGTAACAAAGAATCAGATGCGTTTAGATACTGTTCATCATTTTGCAAATCACTTCAGGAATTATCTTATGAATTGTTACCTGTCTGTCAGTCCTGAGGTATCCAAGATACAACATTAACATTGTGAATGTTCTAAGCAAATTTTGTTCCATTTGCACTGCAAATAAGCAGATGGTTTACTTGAAGTTCTTTAAGATACGGAGGAGCCTTCAACTTTCTATTCCCAGGATATTAATAGTAATAGTATTTCTTATTCATTGCAGCTAAAGGTTACTCTTACCTTCACCTATAGTCGCACTCTTTTTTTGAAAGACAGCAGCCAATGGAAAAAATATATAAGTAAGTGGCAGATTTCATGTCCTGCTTTACCTCAAAGCTGTCTTCATGGAGAAAAATAGAGACTTTCAGAAGGAGGATTGTCTGACAGACTCTGAATATGCATCATCTACTTGGACATGCTAAATCTGAGTCAGAAACAAGGGAAGAAAAAGCGGGGAGATAGGTCTGGACCTAACTGGAGACCAGCATTGCAAGATTGCTATTATAATAAAGTAGAGAATGAACAAGGAATAAAATAAGAGGAAATTTTAAACATCAGGATGCACAGGTTTAGCATGAAAACTGTCCTATGTAAGCAGAGTTGGATCTTGCATAGGAAATAATACAAACAAATGAACAGTTATTCAACCATTTGAATTTAAAGAGAAAAACAGAGAATAGTGGCACTGAATCTATATTGGGAAAAAAAAAAAGCTGTCCCACAAAGTAAATTAACATCTTGCTTCAGTTTTGAATGGGTGTGTCAATGCTGAATGTGGAAAAGATGACAGGATCAGTAGTGAATTAAGAAAACACAAAACGAAATTCAAGCACCTAGAGCAGAAGCAAAACTCTAGCAGTTTAATGAAATAAAATCAAATCAGCTTGCATGATGTCATTGTAGAAATCTGAAAGAGCTACCATATGAAATTGCAAGATCTTGTATTAAATCTTTTAAGTAAATCTATCAAGTCACAACTCTACCATTTTAATGCAAAATAGAAAATGTAATTTCTGAATTTGAGGAAGGGCAATGAAAATGGTCAAGGCACTGTTATAGAGTCCCCCTAATTTGATTCCCATTTTATGCAAGGCATTAGAATGAAATGCACAAAGGGAAGGAACTTAAGCAGCAAGGATTATAACTACAGAGCTCCTCACAGTGCTCACATCACTATGGTTGTGTATTTGGAAGTCATAATGTATATGGTTGTGTATGGTGGTTGTGTATTTGGAAGTCATAATACCTCGTTCACATGGAATTAATCTGAGTGGCTGTGGTGGGTTAACCTTGGCTGACTGCCAGATGACCACCCAGCTGCTCTCTCACTCCCCCTCCTCAACAGGACAGAGGGCAGAAAATAAGAGGGGATGGGTCAAGATGAAGTCAGGAAGATCACTGTTATGGTTAAAACACACTTGACTTGGGAAAAATTAATCTAATTTATTGGTAATTAAAAATAGAGCTGGGTGGTGGGGAACAAAGACAAAACTAAAAACTCCTGCATCCCACCCCCTTCTTCCCAGGCTCAACTTCACTCCTTCATTCCCAGCTTTTTTACCTCCTCCTCCTCCTACCCCAAGTGGTGCAGGTGGGATGGGGAATGGTGGTTGTGGCCAGTTCATTACAGTTCCTCTCTGCCAGCACCTTGCCATGTAAACCCAGTACAATGGTTTGCGTCTATTTTAAAAAATGTATCAAATTCTTATAGCTACTTTAACTTAGCCATGTTGAGTAGCATAAATATATTTAGTTCTATGTAATGTCATAAGTGTACACTCAAGATGCATCTTCCAGGAAAAAAATAATCATTAAAAACAATGTATGTGTGATATTGTCCTGGTTTCAGCTGGGATAGCGTTGATTTTTCTTCCTAGTAGCTGTTATAGTGCTGTGTTTTGGATTTAGTATGAGAATAATGTGATAACACGCTAATGTTTTATTTGTTGCTAAGTAGTGCTTAAACCAGTCAAGGACTTTTCAGCTTCCCATGCTCGGCCCAGTGCACAAGAAGCTGGGAGGGGGCACAGCCAGGACAGCTGACCCAGACTGGCCAAAGGGCTCTTCCATACCATATGACATCATGCTCAGTATATAAACTGGGGAGAGTTGGCCGGGGGGCAGCAATTGCTGCTCGGGGACGTGCTGGGCATCGGTCAGCGGGTGGTGAGCCAATTGTATAGTGTATCACTTGCTTTGTATATTATTATATTATTATTATAATTATTATTACTATTACTACTATTCTATTTCATTTTACTTCAATTATTACACTGTTCTTATCTCAACCCATGAGTTTTCTGACTTTCACCCTTCCAATTCTCTCCCCCATCGCACTGGGGTGGGGGGAGTGAGCGAGCAGTCGTGTGGTGCTTAGTTACTGGCTGGAGTTAAACCACGACAGATGTAAATTAATATTTTCTTCAATAACTAGTATTTCAAAGAGTTCTTAGGTTTTCTAGTTTGCTTGCTGTCTTTAATAGGAACAAAAATTCTCTGAGTTGTAGATTTGTTGATGGTAGTGGTAGTAGTGTGACTGAGCAGATTCCTTGATTTTTTTTTAATTCACTATTCAAGGGAAGTAAAGGGTTAGGCCTTTAGTTATCTGGGGCAGGCTCATTACACTGATTTGAAAAATGCAATAATACTCTAAATGGACATCTGAGATTTCTGGGAATTCAGAAATGGAAGAGTTGCTGAGTTTTGTACCAGATTGATAAGACACCACCTCAGTGCTACATTTTGTGATGTTTTCATATTAGAATAGTTGTGTTCAAGTGCTGGAGTCTGAAACAATATTTGTTTAAATAACAGATAGGGTGTAGATATTGTTGCAAACTTCCCTACTTTGCCTCAGTAATGTTACTTTGCTGTCAGACTAGACAAATTAATTACTTTTTCATGTGCTTTCTATTGATGTCTTCCACTAAGACTATAACCAATACAACCTCTTTTATATTAAGAGGAGTTAGACTAGCAACATGTTGCATGTTTAGTGGTCACCCTTAAAATACCTGTGTTCATCACTGACGAGAACCTGACTACCCTATGTTATTTTGCAGTGTCCCATATTTATAATAGTAAATATCTACAGAGAGATAAATCAAGGCAAATTTGGTGTTGTAGTAAGTATTGTTACTTCTTAAATGACAATATTGTTGCCATTTTGTTGTTTGTTTTGTTGCTGTTTAAGAGAAACTCTTCTTCTTGCAAACATATCATTTTGTAAATATTTATTTTCTTTACTGCGCAGTGCCTTATCTTGTCTAGCCTTGCATGAAAGACTGTAAACTTCTGTGAACAGGGACTTTGTCTTTCCAGAATTTTGTGAAACACATTACATACCTTAAACATTGTACAAAGATAATAAACACTACCCTAGCTAAAAATAGGAAGATCTCAGACAACAGTTTTAATATTCTAAAACATCTAACAAGAAATGAAAGATTTGTTCACCACTTCTTAAAAAAAAAAAAAAAAGAAAAATAATGCCCTCATATTTAAAGCCAGAGGTTGTAAGTATGCTTGTATACTGAAAACAAATATCATATTTCTTTATTAAATATTCCTGACTGATGATAATAGTAAATAATTTTTGAGTCATCTGAGAAGAAATAATAGAAGTGAGTTTATAAAAAACACTTGAGAACTGCTGAGGCTGCATTTTAAACACTGATAAGTACTGTACTGGATTAGTACGAGCCTTAGAAAAATGTATTAATATAGAGGAAAAATTATTAAATTGTTTCATCACTAGATTTTTGTTTCAGTAACCTTTCTTTCTGTTCTAGTATGGGTGTACACAATTTTTGTTGCATGCTTTAGAAGGCTAACCATTGGCTATGAAAAAGCTCAATAAATCAATAACAATTGTTATGATAACAAGAAGTGGGACACTGGAATGGCAGTTGTAGCATTATGCATGAGTAGAACCATGACTTGTTTGGGTCTATTAAGCTAGTATTTATCTATGATTACATAGGGAATTTAGTCATAGAGATGGAAGCTAGCAATTATGATCTAATAATCAACTTACTATTCCATAAAGATATAATAAAGGTAAAAAGAATCAATCTATATCTTTGCACAGTTACAAATAGCTCTACAAAAAATACTGACGTGTCTTTTTCATTTTTCATGTAAAAAATGAAACTGTATAATATAGATCAATGTATAGTAATAAGGAAGTGGTATGATAATATGAAGCAGGCTCAGTAGTCCTGAAATATATTAAACTGAAATCCAGGTAGAATGAAGGTATATTTTTCAAGGAATAGTTAGTTGACAGTTCTGCTTACAGTCCTAGCAACCTCCTCTGAAGACACCTCCTATGATTAGGAAATGATAGGTCATCCTCCAGGGCAGTTCTTGGTATTCTTGAGGTTGCCTTTTGAGCTGCTGAAAATATTTTAGAGAGATCTGTTACTTATGAATGAGACCATGTACACCAAATAACTACATGGATGCTACCCAACACTCCACACACGTGTGAGAGTACTTTTCAGTTATTGCATTAAAGTGTTGAATGTATCTGTTACACTCAAATCCTGGTCAAAGTGATATGAACTGTTCAGTTGTCTCTCCTTGGGCTAAAGAACACAGAATTATTTTGCTTCTACTGTAGAAAGGTTTACGAGTAAAAGTAGACATTTATGTAGCAGAGATGAACTATTTTGCTGTAGTTTATCTGTTGATATGTGTGAGGTAAACTGATAGCTCTTTAAGTACTAAGGATTAAGTTCTGGGATAAACGTAAACATTTCTCTGACTCAGACTTTTTAATAATTACTATTGTGCATTGCCATTCATTAAGCGTTGCTGTTCATTAAAGTAATGTCAATGAAAAACACAATGAAATGTTTCTTCCAGAAGATTGATCTTAAGACTCCACAAAATATATGCATGTATTTCGCTTTAAACATATTTACAAAATCACAAAGGCTGAATGTGTAACTGCTGTTCACAAAATTCCAGAATACTACAAAGAGGTTGCATTCAATGAAACTTAGGAGATAAGTCTAAAGAGATAGAAAAGAATGGGTTTTTTGCACAGCAAGTAGTAAACTTCAGAACTTCCTGCCACAGGTGGTTGTGGTGGCAGAGAGAACCAGCACATGCGAAAAGAGATTAAATAAATGCATAGACAACAGATCTGTGAGAAGGTAGTAAGATACAACGACTAATGCAGCAACTGTGGATGCTGGAAAACTCAGAGAGAAATGCACTGCAGAGAGTAACAAGGTTTGTGCTCTCTACCTAAATAGGCTCTTGTATTGCCACTGCTGGAAATTAATACTTATGAAATTAATTAAAATTAATACAGTGCACTTCTTACATTCTTAGCTACTTGTTCTTATATTTCATGACTGATAGGCATGTTTGTCCTTGCCCAGTTTTAAAGTAAACAGACTTATTATTCTTGTCTCTAACTGGACTCTAAACTCTTATGGATCTTTGGCCTTTGGCCTCCTCCTCTGGACCTCGCCTGAGCCTTGAGGCCCAGTTCTGATGTGGGGACACTTCAAAAACTCAGGGAAAATGCAGTCCAGTCCTGCCATCTTTTCCCCTCAAACCTCTTACTTTTTGAAATTTGTCAGGAATCTAGGCTTCATAGACATGGAGGGTATGCACAGAGATTTATGCATACAAACCATCTGGCAAAAGACAATTTTAAGACTTGGAAAGATTTCATGTGAAAAGCAACAAGTAGAAAGGAGGGTTGAGACTGTAATGTCATTTCAGTAACATACCAAAGTACTATCATTACTTTCTACCCACCGTTAGACTCTTTTTCCCCCTGCTGCATATAACCAGCCTTGTGGTTGCACTGTGTAGTAAGGCAGAGAGAAACCTGCCACACTTAAAAAAACCTTGTATCCAACTGATCATTTAACTTTCTTCTGTATCTTCCTAGAAAGGCCTTAGCTCTTTTGTGTGTGCACTGAAAGTCATAAGGCCTAATCATGCTCCAGAGGCATGTAAGGAATTCCCAATTTTCTTTGCAGACTGTTTAGGTTGAGAATGTGTACAAAAGTTTGCAGAGCTTTTTGCCCCAGCATTAATTTCTGGAGAACTCCTTTCAGCACAATACACTTCCTTTTAGAACAGTTCATCTTCTATTTGCTTGTTTTCTAACTACCTATTTCCACCTTACAACTCCTGTACTAACTCCCATCCTTACCATCTTAACAAATAATTTTGAAAGTGGCACTGTACCAAAAGCTATTCTGAAGTCATGACAGATTAGATCTATTGCATTTCCCTTGTCTGGAGAATCAGTTATCTTATCAAGAAAGCTATTGGGTTAGTCTGCCATGATCTGCCTTTGGTGAACCCAAGATGCATTTTATCCCATTTTCCATCTACTTCCTTTCCTAGTTATTAATAGAAAGTTACATTGGACATGATGTGCACTTCAATTAGTTTCATAGTTAACTGTCTCACACTTTGAAGTACACCTAAGAATATATCTGCTGATAATGTAAATATACAGTACATTTCTTTGACTATAATAATGTACATCTTGAATATGACAGATTGCTTGTGACTCGTTACATGCATTTACACAAGATGATGCTAAGTGGCGGAAGAAATATGAAGGCTTAACACTACCATAAAATAGACAAATATATGTGACTTTGAAATAAAATAGTTTATTGTGTTCATGAGAGACTGCTTGCTTGTGCATGTAAAGACCTCAAAATAAAGAGTTACATTGCTCATGGTTAACCTGATTTTGTCTTTTCCCTGTTTTGAAGTGCTTACTCATGCTTACTGCAACATTCTTTAATCAAAAAACTATATAGAAAAGTTTGTTTGTTTTTTTCAAATGATTTTCTCATTATCTTGGAGGAGAGTGATTCAGGTACCAAAGCATCGTTGTCTCATAACATTTTAGACTCTCTAGGGTATCCTGGCTGGCCTTTAGCAGCTGTTCTGAAAGTTGCAGAGGCCCACAGGTCTCATGTCATATCTACTGGGTTGTGTGCCACAGCAAGCCTGTATGTTTAGCCACCAGAATCATTCCAGAAACATGGCACATTCCAAATAAATTATAAAAAGAAAAAAGATTATGATTAATACAATGCAGTCACACGTACTGCTAATACTTGGTATACAAATCTTTAGAATGGGCATTGTTATAGGTTAAGTAATGGAAATTGGTGTATAAGTTTTTTTATTTCTGAAAGATCTCATATTAATTTCTAACATACTCTTAAAACGGGTACTGAGAAACTCTGATCTATTTGCAGTTGGTAACAGAGTAACAACTGCCACTTTATTGTTATTATGCTATCACCCTGACAAAAAACAACAAGGCATTTTTAAAAAGGAAAATATGAAATAAAAGAGATATTCTTAAAATCCTGTCAGACTTGAAAAGCAAAGGATCTCCATTTGGGAAAAGCTGTATGCCACGTTTGAATGATTCATTTTTGAGTATTAATAGCAAAGCCATCCATGTCAATCTCAATTGCCATTATAGGGTACAGAGTAGAAGGCACTGTAATTAGGAATGAGAGCTGTGGTAACTGCATACCAGATAATTTTGGAAGAGAATGTACATTTAATTTTATGCCTGTACTTTATCCCTTTATTATATGCAATGCTTAAGTGCCCATTTTAAGTAGCATTATTTTTCTGAACAGAAGTCTTACTATTTTACATCAAGAGCCAAATCTTCAGATGCTCTGAATACATCTAACTTCCCTAAGATCAGGGGAACTACATTCACCTTAAAAGTCCCACCTTTGGTATGGAAACAAACAAACAAACAAACAAACAAAGAACCTTTGTTTTCAGTCTCTTTTATTCATATTTGCAATATAATTCAAGTAATTGAAAATAGGTTGTTCCATCATAAATTTGAAACTGGTCAGTTATATCCATGATATTATAAAGTTTTGAGTCCTTTTTTCTTCCCTTCCCTTCCCTTCCCTTCCCTTCCCTTCCCTTCCCTTCCCTTCCCTTCCCTTCCCTTCCCTTCCCTTCCCTTCCCTTCCCTTCCCTTCCCTTCCCTTCCCTTCCCTTCCCTTTCCTTCCCTTCCCTTCCCTTCCCTTCCCTTCCCTTCCCTTCCCTTCCCTTCCCTTCCCTTCCCTTCCCTTCCCTTCCCTTCCCTTCCCTTCCCCATATTTCCATTTGAAAAACACAGAATGTGCTTACTTCTAGCAAGAAACTAGACTTAATACATTATTCTCTAATGTTTCTGTACCTGATTTTCCTGATGCCTTTTACTGTAGAGTCCTTTGAATTGGTGTCAAAGAAAATTGCACAAAGTCAGTGTCCTCTAAAACTTAGCAAGGGTAGGAGAGAGACCATGTGTGGCATACTAAATTATTATGCTCATCATCTTAGCAGTCCTGATCCTAAGAAAACAGCATTACACCATTATGGAAATGGATCAATATTGAAAAATCCATGGTCATATATGCATATATATGCATATAATTGTGTGTATGAATGGCATATACAGCTACACTATCATTGGAAAGTCATTTCTGTTGTAATAAGAGCTAGGTCTCTTTTGTATTTCTCTCACTGTAGTAAAACTGCAAGTTTGGACCTAGTAAGCAGAACCACAAAATAGATTATATTGGCTGAGGTAATTTTCATATTTAAGATTCCACTTTGTACATAGGAAGAAACTGAACTGAGCAGTCATACCTGAGATCTTCACTTCTTGAACCTTGAAGAACACAATGTTAAAATACTAAAAGTATATAATGAGTAGCTTCTATGATAGTTACAGTGATTCATAAAAAAATTCTGATGAGTTAAGACACTATAAAAATGACTAAAAATGATGAATAGGCTAACAAAAAAGACTTACATTTTTAAAATCAACAAAAACTTTTAAGACATGTTTTTTATTGTTCCATTCTTTGTAGGCTGTTTATTTAGGCTATAAGTCTGTGGAATCTTATAGTAATATTTAATTTTGTATGAATAGGCCTACTCTTTCCACATGAGAATATTCATATGCATACAAATAAGCATGTATCTAATAGCACTGACTAACGAATAAGAATGACTTCTTGTGATGGATGGTGAAGTTAATGCAACCACAAAAATCTCTAGCATAAATTAAGTGTTTATTTAAGTTGGATCAAGTTGGTCTGTTCCAGTGGGGAGGACAGATTAAACAGCAAGCACTGCTGAAACAGTAGAACTAGTAACTCAGGAGGGATTTAGCTATTTGAGATACAACAATATACTATGGAAGCATAGGTTCATAGGGTATTTCAGGTTGGAAGGGACCTCAAGAAGTATCTAGTCTACCTTTTTCCTCAAAGCAGGGTCAGTTGTGAGATCAGATCAGGTTGCTCATGATTTTATCCAGTCAGATCTAAGCCTCCAAGGATGGAGACTGCCCAAATCATTTCCAGTGCTTGACTGTACTCATGAGGAAAAACTGAACTTCTCTTGTTTCTGTTTATGCTGGTTGTCTCTTGTCCTTCCGGTATGCAGCACGGTAAATAGTCTGGCATTGTATTCCTAGCTGTTGACATACTTGTGCTCCTCCTGAGGTCACTTTGTATGGCTAAAGTGTTTTTTTTTCCCTCTTTCTGTAGTTTCACTCAAGGTAAATTCAGTCCGAGTAATTCAAACACACTCTCTCAGTCAAGCGAGGTGGTGAAGAGAAACCCTATGCTAATCTTACCCTTTATCATTCAAGGTAAGCCTACATGGTACAGTGAAGAGATTGTTGTATAGATATACGACCTTACTTGAAATGATCCAAGGTATTGGAAGCTGTGTTAGTTGTAACTTCAGCCTTAGAAATTTAGCTAATGTACTGGATTTGCCGAGAACTTGCCTTTTGTGAAAGGGCAAACTGGAAAGGTTTAATGTTCATCACTTTGTCGTCATTTTATGTATATTGGAACTGTTTATTCAGATTTCCCAAAATACTAGCCCTTGTTATTTTAGAGAAAGCAATCTGTCTTTCCTTTTATTGTTTGTTTATTTTTAATATTCTTATGTTTATTACTTTATTGATATGATACATTGGGCTTTTCTGCCAACGTTTTTTCCAAAGACAAATCGTTTATTCATAGTGCAAAGATTGAAGAATGCGTGGTCTTAGGTGTTGCTTTCATTATCATCCTAGGGAATCAACCAGATTCCAGGATATAGGCTGCCTAGTTTGAGCTTGAGTAATAGTGTCAGAAGGAACAGAGTGTTTTTCTCTGTCTGGAATGTAGTTAAAAGTAATGTTCATTACAATGCAGAACATCAGTTCAAATGAGTTAAGAAATTCCACTTTTTTACTTTGCATCCAGATGAAAATTTTCCTACTGGAGAATTCTTTTCTTACTATAATGATTAAACCCAAACCTATCACCAAAAAGTGAAAACCATTTCCTTCTTGTGGCTTTTCTGGGGTGTTATTTTGTCCTTAAATCTTGCAGAAAACCTCTAGTATGCTATGTTTATATTATCAAATAGTTTAGCGTGATAGGAAAGAATTGTTAGAGTGAAACAATGATGTCAAGGACCAAGCTTTCATACTGCACACATTTCAGGGAAATTGGTTCAAAATAGGCCCTGTTGGTACCATGGATGGGTGTTGGAGTCTGCTAGGTGCTTTCTGGAGTGTATCTTCCAGTTGGATTTTATCTAAAACAATTTCAGTTTGTGTTATTTGAGAACATTCTGTGATGTAAATAAAAGCATAGTAAGCAGGGACAACCAGGAAATTTGGTACAAAACAATGTAATAAAATGCTAATGGAGATGCATCCATTGAGAACTGAATTGCAATAGCTAGAGGATTCAGGAGCTAATCCACAAAACAATAAAATCTTGTATATCTTCTTAATTTTGAAAAGGAAACCCTAGAATATTCAAAGTAACAATTAAGACATATCTATATTTTATTTTATTCTCTTATATCTTTATACAAAAATATAATGTTAAAAGTCAAGAGATGGCTTGTAAATGTTTATGGACATACAGTGTAGTGCAAGCTGTATTGTCTTGCTTGTACTTCTGAAACAGATTCTGTAGGGTGACATGTCATGTAGAGTTTGAGAGTAACTCACTTTCATTATCTTGACCCCAAATTAGTAAAGTTACAGCTGATTACATAATTCACAACACATTAAATTGCTGAATTTGTTCTCATTTTAATAAATGTTTATCAGTTATTTTAACAATTAGAATCAGAGCTCCCTGACAAACGCATAACATCATTAATTTAAACTCTGCTTATACAGTCATTCCATAGATATTTCCAAGAAGAACCTGAAAGAAACACCTTTAAAATTCATGTTCAAAAAAGCTTTTGGCATTCCCATGCACAATTATTTTGTTGTTAGCTACAGAGCTTGCTGCAGCTATACTGGCAGAACGTTACACACTTTTAATTTTACATGTTTTACAGAACAACTGACAGTGTTGTTCCTGACTGCATCACAGAATACGTCAGAAAAATATTTTAAAAGGCAGCTGAAGGAAGGATAAAGGAGAAAGCCTCAAGTTACTTTGACCTCTAGAAAATGGATGCACCAAGGAGGAAAGAAAACAATATCTTTGAATGAAGAAAAATATTTTGAACTTTTTTCTTCCCAGTCATCTGAAAACTAGAAGGGATAATTACCATGAATGCTTTCTGGCCTAAAAACTCAATACTCCTATCTGAATTTTACAGTATCTCAAAAAATTCTTTGTGAATTTAGTTATACAACAGCTGAGTTCACTGGACTTTTATTTATTAGGTTTTCATTTGTTTCTAAGTAATCCTGGAGAATTTTTTAATACCATTTTTCCTTTCCATTTTGAAGAAAGTAAAACCTTCAGCTGAAGCTAATAAGCTATCTTTGGTTATTTCCAACATATTCCTTTCTTGGAAATTTTATTCCACAGGATTATGTTTTATTTTGTTAGGTTAATAAATACAGCTAATTTTGTATCAACAGACACAGTCTTCTGAATTGAATATAATAAGATTACAAAGGCATTCTTCTTTAAAGCTTTCCCCTTGTCAGACTTAGCTTCTTAATACTTAGCTTTCTTCATACTTAGCATTCTCGAGTTCTCTGATGGGATATTTTCATAAATGCGCGATCACTTAGAACTATGAGAAGCATGATAAACTCTTCCCAAGAGAAAAAATATTTCTTTTAGGTATTTTAGGTTTGGGTATTTTTGTATTAGATATTGTAGTTTTCCTTCAGGAAGTGATTTCTAGTCAGATCAGCATTGTTGGCTTACAAATAGCCCAGTAAGGAAAAATGCCCTAATGACATTTGGAAACAATGCAGTCCAATCATAAACACTTTGTAAAATACTAAACAAAGATATCTAACATATATTTTCTAGTTTTGTTTGCTTGTTTCTATTAATAGTACTGTTGTGATGAAAATGGGAAGTCTACTTCTTAAGGTTTGACTTGTGTGAAGTATCCTTCCCTCCATCGTCATTGTCATTGCAATGTCATAAAACCAGCTCTTTAAGTAGGAAATCAACAAAAATAGTGTGTGAAACACTTGAGGGAAAAAAGTAAATGGGTCAGATACTCAGCTACATCTGACCTACAGATGCAGTGAAGGCAGTCTTTCAAAGCTTCAAAGCTTCATGACCTCCTAATCTCTTGAAATTTGCTGCAATACAAGTTGCAAAGAAATAAGTCTATCTTATATTACATAAGTAAAATGTAAAGATTTCTGTGAAATCTCTTTATGGGGGATGAAACAGTATCACACCCTCCATTTCATTCCCATCAGTCCTACCAGCAGCAGTGAGACGTTTAATAAAGATGTAGTTATGCCAATCCATTTGTTTTATACTAGTGAAGAATTGCCCTAAATTATCTCCCAGCTACCACTGGATTAAATTGTCCCAGTATTTTTAGATAGACATTTGAAATGAAGAGAGACAAAATTAATATACAGAAAATACCAAGACAGGATAAAAAAAGATACTAATGACACTATTTTCCTTCAGAAAAAGCATCAGTTCTGGAAAGTACTGGTTAGGATGTATTTAATCTCTAACCAAGCTGGATGAAGTATGAATTTCTTTTAATCCATAGGTTTTTATACCAAAAATACACTATCATTCTACATAACAGAATAGCAATTTTTACACAAGCATTCTAGAACCAGGCCCATAATTTCAATTTAAGCTAAAAATTGTGTCTTAAAAGAATATATGGTCTTGATGTCACAATTTAATATGACCGATGATCAGATCAGATCAGATGATGCAGAATGAGTTCCCTACATCATAAGAAGATAAACTTATAATCTTCTCATGCTCTGTGCTCTTTCACTCTATAGTGTTCATCCTTCTCTTCCTTAAACAGTAGCATGCGTATGCGCTGGTTTTCTTTGCTACCACAAAAACCAAAACCAAAAAACATTTCACTTAAAGGTTGTACAAATAGTACAGTACAGTATTCAGTGTGTTTATCCACTTTGCCACATCAGGTCTTTAGATCATATGCTCCTTAAGATAGATTCTTTGTTTAGCACGCTTAAATGTTCTAAATTCAGTACTCTGGAGAAATAGAAATAGCTAAATGTGAAGAAAATAAATTGTGTGTTTAATTCAGTATTTTGAAATGGAACCTATTCAGCATCATAGATCTAAAGAGTTTAACATCTTCTTTAATGGAGAGCTTTTGAAAGAGTTTGGAGACATCAACTAAAAAATACAATATAGATAAAATAAGGAATAGAGAGAACAATCCACTGCAAAAAATATTTATTCCAGTTTTTTATTTCATTCAGGAAAAAAAGACAAGTACTAGAGAAACGTGTATTTCTTTCTTTCCACTCAAAAGAGGTCATGGACTACAATGAACAAATGCAAATTAAAGCTGGTGGCTAACATCAACCCTGTGTTAGAATGCAAGCATAAAAGTGCTAGAATGTAGTAGAAAGCAAGTGCAATGTACAGTCTAGACAAAAGAATCATATTTAGTTTACTTACATGTAGAATAATATTCTTCTCAAATTCTTCATATAAATTTTATGAAGACTTGCTAAAGTGCAAAATGCATATCTAAAGTCATATGTATATTATTGTTTTGCTGCTGATTGTAGTAAAATACTAAGCCTTAAAGTGGAACACACATGCTAGCAATTCATTGGAAGACTTTCATATACTCTACCAAGCTCCAGCTACTTTTTTACCATACACTCTACTCCTTCAAGTAGAAGGAGCTGAAGAAAGTCCTAATAAAAAAAAAAAAAAAAAGATTTATTATCAAGACCAAGAGGCACGGGCTCATCCAAACTAATCATACAGGTACTAGATTCAGAAACTTGAGGAGAACAGAATTAAGCCTTTCCTAGGCTGTAGCACTTATTTCCGGTTCCTTGGCTCAGTGCTTGAAGGATGGATAGTCTTCTACTGCCCCATATCTAATGAGCAGCTCTGCAACAATCAAGGGAGAGAATCGCTGGCAATGTCGGTTGCATAGACTGTTAGCTCCTCAAGAAAGCAATTCAGTCCAGCTACATAATCACACAATCACTGATGCCTCTTCTGCATTAAGCAGCTCTGCTAATGATGATCCAGTAGTGTTCCCGAACTTGAAAGTCTTATTATTATATGTAGCAAGATGGAGAGTTTTGTAGTTATTAGTTACTACTTTTCATGTTCCAACAAAACATGAAGTCCTGTTCAAGTGAAAGCCTCTTAGCAAGATTTTTCCCAAGCTCTGCCAAAAATCTTATATAGTGTAGTTGTAATGACACTGTCTGAAAAGTTAAAGGCCTGTGAATCATAGAGAACCTATATGATAATCCTCCATGGTTTTTTTGTCTTTTCTGACAATCCTGTAGATGTATCTGACCCTGGTTCCCCTCACTGGATCTGATTCCAACCTCCATCCCCGTCCCCAGGAAGGTGTCTGCTGCCCAGGGCTGGGGCTGTCCCACACTGCCCTGCTCCTGTCTGGGGGGTGGGACAGGCTGCCAGGCCCTACCCTGCCCTGCCCTGCCACCCCCCATGAGTGCCCCCATGGTCCTTGGGAGGGAGCCCTGTAGTCCAAGGGAGCTTCTGACCCTTGCAATGGCCTGACTGTGAGCTCAGACAGGGACTGAAGGGCCCAGGCTGGGCTGAAATGGGGTCCTGGGTCATGGGCAGGGTGGAGGAGGCCCCAGGGAGGCTGGACAGAGGCAGGCAGGGTTGGCAGTGCACTCAGGGCCCTGGTGTTTAGTCTGGGGCACGTACATAGCTGAAGAAGAAAATTTCTGCCTGCCAGAAAGCCATATAATGTATTTAAATCATAACCCCGTTTCACTTGCAAAGAAGTGCAGCAATACTTCCATACGAATTTGTTAACAGAGGTCTTGTGCATCCTGAGATCTTGTAATATAATAAAAAGGGGGCTGCCAATACCAATTTTTAGCTTAATTGCTTGCAATTATCACTAAGAATGCTGCTTGTAGTCTAAAGATTTACAAATAATGATTGTTGGTATAGGAAGATCAAAAAGGTAGAACACATTTTTAAAAACTTATTGGTTTTATTTTATTTGAAGCAAAAGGCCTAATTTCAGTGATATATGTCCTTATTCACAAGCAGAAAATTAGTAGCTTATTCTCAGTTTAATCTAAAGAACTTCAAGTTTCCTTCAAGAAACTTCAAGTTTCCTTCAAGTAAATTTTCATCACTTCTGATTTCTTCCACACCATTTTTCTGCCTAATCTGTTAATTCAACTTGTCCTTAAACCAAATAATTTGGGGAATCCTGAGACTGCATTCTTGGGATTAAAAAAAATTCTAAATAAAAAGGCAGAATTGTCTCATACACAGACAAAGAACTAAGTCTTATTTAGAAAGATTTTTATCATCACAGTTTTGGTCAATGTAAAACCGGAAGAGCTGCTGGAATACACCCTCAGCTAAACTAGTTGATGCAAAACACAAGATGGCCAGGATCTTTAAGAAGGCTGCTAATGCAAAAAAATTACTCTGAATTTCATAGAATCATAGAATGATTTGGGTTGGAAGGGACCTTAAAGATCATCTAGTTCAAACCCCACTGCCGTAGGCAGAGACACCTTTCACTAGACCAGGTTTCTCAAAGCCCCATCCAACCTGGCCTTGAACATTTCCAGAGATGAGGCATCCACAACTTCTCTGGGTAACCTGTTCCAGTGCCTCACCACGCCCTGAGTAAAGAACTTCTTCCTTATATCTAATCTAAATCTACCTTCTCTCAGTTTGTAGTCATTACCCCTTGTCCTGTCACTATGTGCCCTTGTAAAAAGTCCATCTCCAGTTTTGTTGTAGGTCCCCTTCAGGTACTGGAAGGCTGCTATAAGATCTCCCTGGAGCCTTCTCTTCTCCAGGCTGAACAACCCCAATTCTCTCAGCCTATCCTCATAGGAGATGTGCTCCAGCCCTCTGATCATCTTCGTGGCCCTCTTCTGGACTCGGTCCAACAGGTCCATGTCCTTCTTATGTTGGGGGCCCCAGAGCTGGACGCAGTACTCCAGGTGAGGCCTCACAACATAGAATACGAGGTTGGAAGGGACCCCAAGGATCATCTGGTCCAACCTTTCTAGCACAATCTAGACGAGATGGTCCAGCACCATGTCCAGTTGAGTCTTAAACATGTTCAGCGTAGCAGAGTCAACCACTTCCCTGGGGAGATTATTCCAATGATTGACTGTTCTCATTGTGAAAAATTTACCTCTTGTGTCCACTCGGAATCTCCCTGGGAGTAACTTGTACCCATTACCCCTTGTCCTCACCATGTGACTCCTTGTAAAAAGGGAGTCTCCATCTTCTTTGTAGCTCCCCTTTAAGTAGTGATACATGGGATCACCTCCCTTAACCTGCTGGTCACACTTCTTTTGATGCAGCCCAGGATATGGTTGGCTTTCTGGACTGCAAGCACACATTGCCGGGTCATGTCAAGCTTCTCATCAACCAACACCCCCAAGTCCTTCTCCTCTGAGCTGCTCTCTATCCATTCTCTACCCAGCCCATATTTGTGATTGGGATTGCCCCAACCCAGGTGCAGGACCTTGCACTTGGCCTTGTTGAACTTCATGAGGTTCACATGGGCCTACCTCTCCAACCTCTCAAGGTTCCTCTGGATGGCATCCCTACCTTTCAGCATGTCAACTGCACCACACAGCTTGGTGTGATTGGCAGACTCGCTGAGGATGCACTCAGGCCCACTGTCCATGTCGCCAACAAAGATGTCAAACAGTGCCGGTCCCAATACCGACCTCTGAGGAACGTCACTCGTCACTGGTCTCCACTAGGACATCGAGCCCTTGACTGCAACTCTTTAGTGTGACCATCCACCCAATTCCTCATCCACTGAGTGGTCCATCTATCAAATCCATGTCTCTCCAATTTAGAGACATGTCATGCGGAACAGTGTCAAATGCTTTGCACAAGTCCAGGTAGATGACGTCTGTTGCTCTTTCATTATCCACCAATGCTGTAACCCTGTTGTAGAAGACCACCAAATTTGTCAGGCATGCTTTGCCCTTAGTGAAGCCATGTTGGCTGTCACGAATCACCTCCTTATTTTCCATGTTCCTTAGCATAGTTTCCAGAAGAATCTGCTCCATGATCTTGCTGGGCACAGAGGTGAGGCTGACTGGCCTGTAGTTCCCTGGGTCTTCCTTTTTTCCCTTTTTAAAAATGGAGGTTATGTTTCCCCTTTTCCAGACAGGGAGAACTTCACCAGACTGCCATGACTTCTAAAATATGATGGACAGTGGCTTAGCAACTTCATCCACCAGTTCCCTCAGGACCCGCAGATGCATCTCATCAGGTCCCATGGACTTGTGCACCTTCAGGTTTCTTAGATGGTCTTGAACCTGATCTTCTCCTACAGTGGGCAGTTCTTCATTCTCCCGGTCCCTAACTTTACATTCTGTGACTTGCGTGGTGTGGCTCGAGCACTTGCCCATGAAGGCTGAGGCAAAAAAGTCATTGAGTACCTCAGCCTCCTCCATATCCCAGGTAACCAGGTCTCCTGTTTCCTTCCAGAGAGGACCCACATTTTCCCTAGTCAAATTTCTCTTTCTAAAAAGTTATATTTTGTTCGCATAACATTCATTATTCTCACTCAATTTGCTTCTATCTCCTGCAGTGCAAAAACTATGCAGATATATCCAGTTTCTATCATCAGTTTTCTGTGTCTTTCTCAAAAAGACAGCTTAAAATCTATTTTTGATTTTGATCCATTTGTACTTGGAGTTGAACACCTGTGAAGATTATCATAGCTGCAGTTCTAGAGAACTGGTTCAACAGTACAAATATTCCTGCAATATTTCTCTTACATTTGGAACAATCACTTGCAAGGCCAGTCTCTTCAATGGTCACTTATTTTCTACTGATAGCTTTAGTCTGGAAATCAATGCTGTCAGTGTGTCACCTTACAACACATAACATCAACCACAAAGTAGTCCCAAGGGCATTAATGTTGTTACAGAAGTATTCAGTGTGAAATCAGCAAATGTATCAGGAAAGATGCAGAACACTTGGACTCACATGTTCTTCATTGTCTTTTCCCTCAAACCTCCTGATCTCTAGCCCTCAACATTGTACAAGAGGCTCAGATGTGATGTGGTATCCAGGAGGAACAAAAAACCAGAAGGAATATGGAAAGCACAGGTAGTGCCTGTTTCCCCATATGCTCACTCCAGATCTATACCGTCTCCAACTAAGGAAGCTTATGGGAAAATTTTTATCTAAATGTGATCACTTCTTTTGGGTTGGATGCTGTTCCCCATGCAGCTTAAAATGCTACAGCTGATTTCTCTTAACTTGGTTTATCTTCCCAGAGTTGATTTATTGGTATGTTCAAGTTCTTACAGCCATCATAACTCGACAAACCCCAGAGCTTTCACTCAAAACAGCACTCTAGTGTAGTAACAAATGGTCATGTGGTGGAGAGCTGTTTTTTGTTTGGTTTTTTTTATTATTTAGGCCATAGAAATAGTTACTTTATTCTGTTGAAGACTTAGAACTTCTAGACTCCATGCTCTACATAGTCAATGGAGAGCAGTTTGTGCCTTCAGAGGGAAATTCAAAGCGTGTAGGTTAGATGCCTCACAGTAGATTTAGAAGTACCTCAAAATATGCTTCTAGTACAACAAGAAAGTTAATTCTTTTTGTACCTGTTATTTAATTTAAACGTTTCTGGAAACAATGAAGTGGGGCAAAATTGTGTCTATTTACTAGTTCTGTAATTTTACTAAATGTAGTACATTGAAAACCAGTGACAGTGTGGTATTTTCATGGACAATTTGTACAGCTGCAATGCAAGAGGCTACCTCACATTAAAAAGCTCTTTATTCCTTGAGGTGTTCTTATATATTCCTGTATTACAGTATGATTGTCAAAGGATAATAGATAAAAATCCTGCCATTGCTTTCCTTCAGTGAATTCCTCCTAGTTCTTTTGTTACTTCCTACAACTGTATGTACTAGTTTCAGCAGATACAAATAATTTACGGACTAAACAGGGAAAAATGTGGGAAGGAGGACTTTCTTCTGGGGGAGAAAAAAAAAAAAACCACAAACAAAAAACCCCAGCCTTCTTGTAAAAAGTCATTATTTAGATAACATTGGATGCTTATTATTTTGTGATCTACTATAGCTTTGCCTAAAATTCCCTTTTTTTTTTTTTTTGTCAAAAAGTGACCTGTTCTGTTTCATATATGAAAGGTGCACATTAAAAGAATATGAGCTAGCAAATATCTTTACTGAAACACTGTTGGCAGCCGAGATCACTGACAACTTCCTGGCTGTGATTCATAATCTATATTGGTGCCTTTGAGACAGCAAGCTATTGATTTTTCCCAGTCTATAATCCAAGACCTTATACACAGCTTGTTAGACATCTGTGGGAATATAAACTGAGTTTTGATACAATTTAGGGAGCTTCTGTTAGCGGGGCACTTAGTTTTTGTCTTTGAGAAAATCTTTACACATCTGTGTAATCTTGAAGAGATTTTTAACAGATAATTCAATAGAGCTTGGGTTGTTGGTTTTTTTTGTTGTTGGTTTTTTTTTTTGTAAACTGCTTCTCTGGGTGGAACTCATATGGAGCAAATTTCAAGTGGGCAATAATAACAGAACATAGGGAAATCTTTCTAATGTTATTATAGCTTTTTTCTTCTTTTTATTTCCTTTGATTTTGTCAGGTAACTGTTTAATATCTTGTCCATTTTACCTGGCCTTTCCAGGAAAACTTTCCTGTCTTTACTGCAATATCCATGGTACATATACACAAATAACATTCACAAGAACAATCATTAACTGCAATGCAGTTTCTCCACAACAAAAGGATTTAAGGGTAAAGGCACTAAAAATCTTCCAAAAAATATACATAACTAAAAATATATTTCTTGGTTTCAAGCCACTGCACACACTCCCTGATTTATTAAAGTAACTACATTTAGTGTTAATTTTCTATCTTCTGAGAGTAAGCTAAGGAAAAGGAAGAGGTTAATATAGTTTGAAGCTTATGCACTAAGGTAGGAATGCCATAAGGAACAGTCTTAATATATGTTCTTTTAAATATTTAATATTTGTCCAAGAATACTTTAAGAGCTACCATGTAAGGAGAAAATAACTCTGAAGAGCTTTGTGGATTTCAGATGACAGAAATATCTCCGTGCGTGTCATCACATTGCATGTTGGTCTGGAAGGTTAGGAAAATATTTACACAAAGTCCCCAAAATCAAAATAAAGCATTCTTGACTGTATGTGAAGTATAATTTAGTTAAACTTGAATGATCCAGAAACCATATAGTCAGAACTGGGTAATTGCTCATTTTCTTTTACACGATAGAGAAATTTTCTTAAAACAACAAGAAGAAAAACAAAATGTTGATATATATATATATTTAGTAAAAATTTATGTTGAAATACTGGACAAATTTTCACAAGTAGTAGGAAAAAACCACACTATATTAAATAACATGATAGAAAACACAATCTCATTGGCATGCACTGTTCCTAAATGGAATTTTGCAAATGATGATTTCAAATCTATATTTGAAAATAGTTTTTTGTGCATTGTAAAGTTTTTTTTTTTTTTGCTAGCTCATTTATCTGTAACTTAATTTGTTTTCAGGAAAATAAATTAAGTCCCTAATTCTTCATATGTTTATACATTTTCTCAGCCTAAAAATCACGAGTAGATCAAATGGATTAGTATCATGCTTTAAGTTAAACAAAGGACAATGTTTTTGAAAAGTCAGAGATACTGGAACATGCAAAAAGTTAAAAGAATAACAAGTAGATAGAGTATGCAAAAAAGTGTTTATTAATTTTGTTTCAGTCTAAATGTAGTGTACAGCATTACTGCCCACTGTTCATATCATTTTTATAGTCAGATTCAAGCTGAATTATGTACAGAAAACCTTTAAATAAGGCCCTCAAAAAATTAAAGCAGTTATTTTTTATTCTACACAATTACTCTTTGGGATAATCTTAGTCCTCCCTGTCTTTGCCTTTCCCACTTTCCTATCCACCTGCTGGGAGCTAGTAAAGAGCAAGAAAACAACTTATGTGGACTGACCCTGCCAATGCAGACTCCAAAATGAAATATGAAGGACAAAATGATAAAAAGGCAAGAAGAATATGTTGAAGTTTGGGATACTAATTATAGGTCACCAGGTTATCCAGACAAACTAGTTTCAAGAGGGAAATCAAAGGATTAGCTCTTTATTTTATGCTTCAATGCTTTGGTTCTAATGTCAAGCAAAATATTTGTTATTCATTATTTCTGGAAATCTGGAAGGAATTTGGATCCATTCATCATTTCAACAATGTGAGAAGCATATCATCCTTGCTTGTATCACAAGAAGGTAAAAGAAAAGGAGAGCGAGCAGACACTGTGGTCATGAGTACTTTAGAAATGCATGTGATGATAAAAGTGATAAAGTAGGAGATGGACTGTAGTTATCAACAGCAGATAACGCAGTTTTACTAAACAAACTGCTGTCCTTGGAGTAAGTAGTTCAAAATTGTTCTACCTACATACAGGTACATAGTTCAGCAAAGGTTCATCTCATTCAAGCTCAGATGCATTTTAAAAAATTTCTTACATAATGAAAAGAAATGTCACTGCTTATTGCATGTCTCTCTAGGTCTGTACACTTACAGAAAGGCTGGAGACAAATGCTCCTTAGTTATAATTTTCCAACTGGAATGTTACATACTCAACTATACAAAAGATACAGAAATTGCAGACTGACCTGTTAGTTGCCCTTTCCTATCTTCTAAATTCAGTATTGTAACAAAGGCTGTTTTCCCAATGTGAAAGTAAGAGTATGATTATATTCAAACCCTAGTGTTTGAGAGACAAGTACTTCCATCTTTACTCTTCTATTGCTCAGCAAAACTTGCACTCACCCTTCACTCAGCCCCCTTTTACCAGCTGCCTACTGCAATAGTCACAAACTGTCTTTCAATGAACATCATGCAGTAAAAAATAAACACACCTTTTGAGATTTCATTTGCATATTTAGTTATAGGAAAGGATAAGAACATGTTAACCAAAATGCATACACTGTTCTTTCATCCAGAGACAAACTGTACTGAGTGTCAGCAGGTGTTAGAAAAAGTCAGTGTCCTCAGTCAGGATATTCTAAATGCTTTCTTTCCTTTAAATAAGGATATCAGTCTACACAGAGAAAGGTATCCAATGCCTGTATAACACCATTGTAGGCTTAAATTGTGCAAGCTTTTCAAGAGACCATACCTTCATTTTGCCTTTTGGTAGCTTATAGTTCAAGTCTGCCTTTGTCCTCAGCTAAAGTAAGGGAGTAAGTTCTAGAGTAATAAACCTAGTAAATTATAATTGCTCTTATTTTTATGACCTAGGATCTGGAAATCAGCACAGGGCAGAAACTGGGCAAAACCCAGTCTATAGAAGGGTGCAACATGTTGTAAAGATCATGAGGTATCTTTCATGATGGAGGAATCCTCCCAGGGAAGGGATTCCCAGCATACGATTATCACTTGGATTTGCAAATGGGTGAGATAAAGGACTTGCGATTTGGAAACCCCTTTTTTAAGGGAAGTCCTAAGGGCCAACTGCCTTGCTAGATGTATGATTCCAAAAAGCAGGGAGAGGAAAAGCAATGGTGACCACCAGAGTCAATGAAGAGAAAAGGGTATATCTCTTTCCTGGTACGTGAAAGACCAAGTAAGTCTAGAAAACTCAACTTCCTATTCATTTAATTGAGAATAAGACCCTGTCCTCCCAGGTAGATGAAAAGCAGGGAATATTCCCAAAGCAAACACTGAAGGGGAATTTTTTGAACCCTATGAAGGCCTCCATGATTTGATCGAATTAGCAAATGACCTGTAAGAATATATTTTGAATTGGACAGCTTTTTATACAACAAAAATAAGAAAACGCATTGGTCCCTTAAATTGCCACTATGTAATTGTATAAATAATGGAGAACTTTAAATATTTACTATAAATAACTGAAAACCTGCTCTTTCAGAATTCCCTTTAATAGCCTATTACATAGAAAGACAAATTCAGTGAGACTTTATAACTCTTTCTGTGAGAATTAGAAAGAAGTAACTGTTTCTTAATTTTTTAGATGCCTTCAGAACCTCTGTGTTTAGTGGATTTAAATTAGATTGACTAACACCTCAGAACCTCTGATTCACTAAATCACTGCTTCCAGAACAGCATTTGTGTTATCTGCAGATGAAAAAGTTGTATAAGAGAAAAATTGAGAACAGGGATATATTTTGTTTGATATTTTTATACCAGCAACTACAAAACTAACTTCTGAAGCTCAGCCATCTCTACTTTAAGGATGGATGAATATTGCTCTTTAACCTGCTTTATTTTTTTTCAGAAAAACATTGTATATTCTTGACTCAAATATGGAGAACAATAGAGGGAATACTTGCACAGTCCACAGGGCTAGAGACCACAGATTCCTAGATAAGTAATTATTTTAATGAAACATTAGAATATTTCTATAGGCAATTCTGAAGATTGTCATTTAATGTGAAACATGTTAGGACTCGTGCTTTAGTGGGTTTCCAGTTTTTAAAGGATTCTTTTTTTTCCTCTCCTCAACTCCCAAAACTCCCGTTCACTTCAATGGTAGCTGCAGGTGCTGAAAATCCATTTGAATGGTCCATACTGATTTGAAATTTTGCAGTGGTCTTTCTCTCACACACGTGCTCACACATGTTCCTCTTTACCTTTCTTTCTTTTTTCCCTCCATCTGCCCAAGATTAAGACCAATCTCGCCAGACATGGATACTCATATAGTGGTGGTATGAATGCTACAAAGAAGTAGTTAAATGAACTGGAGGAAAAAAAAAAAATGAACTTCTGATGCCTTTTTTTTTTTCCCAGAACTTTTTAAAATGAAATGCAACCTTATAGTGAAGAGGTAGATTTCCTAGAAAAATAATTGAGACTCAGGGTACATGCAGATGAGTGAATTCTTTTAGGAGCACCTCTAATGCATTTTTACAAGGGTCATTGTGTTTTACAAGGTGACAAAAAAAGGGGAAAAAAAAGAAACTAAATCACATTTTTACTAGACTCGAAATAAAAATAGGCAATTGGAAATGCATTGTAAACAGGATTATTCAAACTCAGCTTGCCTTAAGATAGGAGCAGCTTTTAAGCAGGCTATTACATAAAGTCCAGTATTTCTGAGATTTTATGAGAGTAATCTAATGCATTGGTCAGACAAGGTTAAGAATAATGCCCTTGCAGTCTCCCTAGATGCAATGATAGCATTTGATGTGAATAAAAAGACTACAGTTTCTGGGTGTTGGTGAAACTGAACTGCACAGACGTCTATTTGGAGATTTGAGTATGAACTTCAATATTCCTCAGGAAAAAAACCCTAATGTAATAATAAAATATCCACAGTCTTTTTGAATTTTTTTTCCTGAGTTTTGTACTTATGCTTCCTTGTCCATCCTTTCCTCCGTTCCTCACATTAGCTTTCAAAACACTTCCTGAGGCTTTTAGAAATGTCGTAAACTTACTGTATCATTACTGATGCACACAAGCAGGAACATAAATGAATACTGTATGTGGATGATATTCTTCTTTTTATAACCCATCCTGATATTTCAATCCCAGCTATTACACTGTTCATAAATCAGTTTGGGATCCTCTCTGGCTTTAAAAGTAATTATAATAAATCCAAAGATATGTTTATGTATAGGAGGCCAATTGAACCCTTTGCTTTTCAGTTTCCATTTAAATTGGTCTCCAGAGGTCTTACCCCAGGTTATTTATTCCTTTTTCTTTAGATCTGCTGTACAGATTTAATCTTGCTTCTCTGCTTTGTAAAATTCAATAGATGCTGTACAGGTGGTTTTCGTTCTTTCCTTTTTTTTATTAGGGGAAAGAGCTGTCATTAATTAAAAACAAAATGCATTTTGTATTTTTTCTCTGATTATAAATAAACTTGCTAAGAAATAGTGAAGACTGGCTTAAGAAATGTTTCTAGGTGCCTTGAAAGCAATTGCTCAACTCATTTACTTATTCTAATATAACACAAACAATGTGTTAGTCTGCTCTGCAATTTTTCCATTTGCCTGACTGTTAAGTATAATTCACTTCTAAGTCCTTTCTTTCTGCATCTTTCTGACTGATTAAATTCTCATACAGAAGTCATACCAAGGTAAGTTTGCATGTCAGTAGGTGTGGATCAGAACAAGAGAACTGCATGGCTGGAAAGCTTTGTCTGATCACACAGACTTCTGATTTCACAAAGCTATTCTTCCAGAAATGCAGCAAATGCCGGAGTATCTTGAAAGAGGTCAGCTGAGAGAGAAGATGCAAATCTTAGCAACGACCTGTTAAGAACAATGTAAGAAATAAGGGAATTTGTTTCATGAAACATATACCTGAGGAACACCCTTCCACAGCATTTTATTTCACCTTCTTCATTTTATCTCCCTTTATTCTCTAAATAAAAAAATGTGAACAATATATAGAATTCTAATCTGCAAGTAAAAAATGTCCCTTTTCAAGTATAATAACTCATCAAATAAATACCAAATATTTCAAATCCTTTACATTGTCTTTGCAGATGAAACATATAATTTCTCCTTTATAATAGAGATAAAAAATAGTGCTTCATATGCTTTATTCTGAAATAATTTCCATTGTGAGAAACACTACTTCAACAGTTTGATGAAGCATATGAGGAGGGATATTTATGAGGAACAGTACTGTGCTGAACTTAGAACGCATCAAGACTCTTTATGTCATGGAGCTGCCAGAATTTGCAATCCAGAAGAAAAGGAGAGGAGAGAGGAGGAGAGAGGAGCAGAGAGAGGAGGAGAGAGGAGGAGAGAGGAGGAGAGAGGAGGAGAGGAGAGAGGAGGAGAGGAGAGGAAAGGAGAGGAGAGGAGAGGAGAGGAGAGGAGAGGAGAGGAGAGGAGAGGAGAGGAGAGGAGAGGAGAGGAGAGGAGAGGAGACGAGACGAGACGAGACGAGACGAGACGAGACGAGACGAGACGAGACGAGACGAGAGGAGACGAGATGAGACGAGAGGGGAAGTTATCATGAGAACGAGAAAGAAATTTTCAAATAGTGGTCTGGAAAGCGGGAGCTTTTCTGGAGACTGGGACTGTAGAATTAAGAAAAGCTGAATGTTATTGAAAGATGAACCAGAAAATCGGACTAGAAAAAATGACCCAACCTGTAGGAACAAGATAAGCAAGTTAGCTTAAGAACTTTCATTTAATCTCTCACCAAAAAGATTCAAGTTCTCTCTCTTTATATTACAGAGAATGTTTGTTCTGATTTTTTGCTTTTTATTTATTTTCTGTTTTTAATAGCCCTAGAGTTTGGAAATCCTCTGCAACATTTATTTGTAAGAGGGTGGAACACTTCTACTTCAGGACTCTGATTAGCTCACTGTTACATCATGATGTGCCTCACCATTTTTAAATTACCTCACATATTGTTTGGAGGATTGATATCTATTTGCTACTAAAGGATACTAAACAAACTGGCCCAAATTTCTTTTCACTAATTCAGATGAATAGTCCCAAATGAACATGGCTTGTTTACAGGACAGTCTTTCCTGACAACGTATTGCATAAACACATCATAAATATCAATCCCAACTATATAATAATGAAACTCTTCTAAATTAAAATAGTCTCAGTGATCTAGATGCTTTCAAATTTCTTTGTCTTTCTTGGTTTTTTCTAGTTTTGAGATATTAGTTATATTTCTGTTTAATTCTGAACAATTATGTTTTAGAATATCAGTTTAATATACGGATTTATTAGCTCATTCCATATTCAAGCATTTCCATGGGCTTATCCTGATCTACTTGTGAAAAATATACATTGAGGAAATGATCACTGTGTTTGGATATGCACTAAGATCAATGCCTTCTGAACCAAGTTAAAATCCATATTCAGTCTAGCACAAGCCTTTACTTGGAGTTACATCTGTCTTCATAAAATCAAACTGGTCTTGGTGGTATTTGTTTTGTTTTGTGTGTTTTTTTTAACAAAGAAAAAGTAATTTCTTATCCATTCATTTCCAATTGACTGACATCCTCCTCTGTAACCCCTCCAATGGAATGAGCTCCTCATAATCTTGAACCTGAATTGAAACCTTGAAACTTATTTTAGTAATGTTTCTTTCTTCAGAAACACATTTTTACAGAAATTAAGCTATTGACATTTTGCTGGGAATAAACATCATCTCTGTAGACATAACCTGTAGGACCCTGAGCCTATTAGGTTCTGAGATGCCATTTGGTTTTCAAGTGAATACTTAGTGCTGATTTTGACCTTAGGACTACTTATGAGGTGTATGCTCCTGTCTGCCATGGAGACATAGATTTTGGAGACATTTAGTGTGCTACCTGTAAGGTTTTAAAAAAAAGCAAGTTTTTACTGGGGATTCTCCTTCTGCGGCTGTCTTTCTTCCCATTTCTCTTCTGAGGATCCCTGGATATGCAAATCATAAGGCTGGAAGGCTTATCTGTTTTGCAAACCTTTCTTGGGGAGGAAGGACATGAAGGTGGCAGTAAGCATTTTTCTACTGGATATATAAGTAGAGGTTCAAAAATTTCATTGAACTATCTATATTACTGCACAGCAGTTTGGATGGTAAATAGGATTTGTTGTGGATATATTCACCTTTGGATGTAATTTGAAAGCTATCTGAGTGTCTGAACATATAGGGTTTACAAATATTAACAGGTATTTCTCAATGTCCTTGGTTCTCTTTCAAACAATTTTTACATAACATCTGGGTGAGTGCCTACATAGACACAAATATGTATGTTTGGGTTTGTTTTTTTTTTACCACGATTGTGGTACTCAGTAAGAGGAAATAATTTGATCCAAGTCATACTAGGATCAGTAAGAATCTTATCATTGATTTTTCTGTGTAAATATATTCAGTTCTCAAGCATCCAACTCTATTCCAGGCACAGGAAGGGTGATTGCTGAATGCTGTCTATCTCTAATTCTTGGTCTATCTCTAATTCTTGTGTAATTGTATTATACCTGGCCCTACATAAATCCAGAGAAGAGTGGTTTTGAATAATCATGTTTTAATATGAATAATGGACATAGTATGCCACTACAGATTGACAAATTTGTGAGATACCTAGGGTAACACTCATCAACCTCATTTTCATTATTTTCATGTTTATCCTTGGAAATTTTTTTGGTATGCATCTTTCTGTTTATTACACTGTTGGCAACTGCAAAAGACATTCGGGTCAAGTAGACTTAAAACCATTCTGACAAATAAAGCTACATCATGCAGCTGTATGATAGCAGAATTATGTACATGAATTCTATAAAAATGAGAATTGCTTTATTTAAGTTTTTTTTTATTTTCTTAGACTTTTTGAAAGTACATTTCAGAACTCTGTATTGAAGAGATTCATTAGATGTTATAATCTCATATTCAGCGAAGGTTATATCACGTTATTAAACTGGCCTAAAATATGGGGTAGGATTTTAAATGTACCGATGCATGCATGCCATGTTTTATGCTATAAGGTCTAGAAAACTGAAAGAGTATTTTGCATGTCTTTGTGTGTAGTTCTATTCTTTATTTGATAGTATGTAGGCCATTATGTAAGACAAAGGGAGGACATGATTGAGACATACACATAATGAATGAGAATGAGCAAAGTTGGAAAACACTATTTATCTTCTTTTAGAACTTAAAGAGCAGGGAAGAAGCAACTAATATAAAGAGTACAATTAAAAAAACTGAGGAAAGAATATTTTTATATAATTCTTGACCTTTGGAATTCAGTCCAAAAGATATCTGACTCCTGATTTCAGCAGGATTCAGAGCAGGGATAAGTCTCTATGATATATTTTTATTAATTAAAAATATTAAGAGTGAATAAACAAATGAGAAATTATTGTGAAAATCAATAAGGAAAAGAATGGTGAAAATAAGGCAGAAATTCAACAGTAAATGTGGACTTAGTGATATATTATCTATTTCTTTTAGAAAGCTGTAAAGGTATACTTACAAACCAGATAATAATTTAAATGGGGAAAATTAGGAAACAAATTTATTAAAAGGCATGAGGTACCTTAAAATTATTGCCTCAGATATACTCATTGCTGAAAATAAGCCTGAGGGAATTCTTTTCCACTTATTATAAGCCTGAACCTTGATCTTGCAGTATGCTGAGGTTTGCTTTTTGGGCTGTGTGCTTTAATTGTTTTGGCTCAGCACCATGCTGAATTGCAACCCTGGCCTTTAACTGCTAAGAGGATATAACTCTAGTAAACAGAACAACATATCCATGGCAACCTACAGTTTTATTTCTAACTTTTCAAAACAGAAAAAGGTAATTATTTTTTTTCTTTATATTTTTATATTCCTATGGCTCATAATAGCAGTGATGACCTCCTGGCTGGGCATTTCCAAGCTATTAATGACAGGCTGAGTTATGCGACCTTGACTTCACCTGCAGCCATTAACTTTTCTATCTAGTCATTAACTGCTGAGAAATGCCCTCCCTTTTGGTCATTATTTCTTATATATGCATTTCTTAAATAGGCATTTTCTGTAACAATTACATGTCAGAGTAATTTCATATTTTTTTATTAATAAGTACTATCTTATCTTTGTGTTCAAGCCACAGAGATCCTTTGACATCTAGCAGCTTGCACATCATTTAAGTTTCTAAGGAAGAGGTCATCATTTATGCACAGGCAAATGGGAGACAGAGGGCTTAAAACATCACATTTTACATGGGAGGAAAAAGCTTTGCATCATTTGAGTTAAATCTATGGAGCATATTCAGAAATGCTGAGGAATTCATTTTTAGATCGGGCATTTAGATGTACAATGTATGGCACAATACCAGCTAGAAAACCCTTAGCGTTAATAGTAAAGGTGACCTCTAAGTTATCCCTTCTGACTACTGGATCTTTAGACAAAATGGTTAGTAATTTCACTGGGATTAATTTGCTAGCATTTTGCAGACCCTTATCTTATTTTCTGGAACTCATAGAGGGATCAGAATCCACATGATATATTTCTCTTATCTGTCAGTGCAGCAGTATAAGATAAAAGAAGATTCTTATTGAATGGATATATTTTTCATTGTCCTTCATACCATAGATTAAATGGGACTTGTATGATTTTTATTTTCCTGATAGAGCAAGCCATACTTTTGCATAAATAACATCTGTGTAATTTGAGAACTCTTATGAAGAGCTCAGTAATCAGTTTTTTTTAGATGCTGTAATTAAAGGCCTTACCTGGATCAAAAAACAAATGTTGCTGGAGGGGAAAAAGATTGTAGAGTTATTTTCAAGGGTGGGACTTAGTTGTCTGCATGAATGACAAAGAATATTATCATATATGCCTGGAAATGTCAGCAACAGAGGCTTTGTTTAATTTGTTTGCTCCTGTAACTCAGACATACAGTTACACTTCTGTAAACAATGTTTGTTCAATGAAGTGCTTAGTCCTTTGCATAGGAAATTTCTCTGACAACATCGTTGACTAACAGGAAATATCTGTCCTATGAAAAGAAAAGACATTTCCAGGAGATAAAATTTGGTTTTCTTTTCATTGTTATCTTATTTAAGTGTCTGGTTTATTAGAACATATCATCCTAATTTTGTACAATAGAGGGAAAAAAAGCAGAGTGAGGTGAACAAGGCCAAAAGAACGTAAACTAAAGAAGTAAACTCTGCAAATCTTGATAAATGCAACTCCACCAGTAAGTGACAATATAGGTGAAACATTTCTCTTTTAAACTTTTTTCCATTAGTTTTTTGACAGGAGTACACTAGTTCAGCTTTAATGAGATTCTAGTGTAAAAACTTCAGGGCTAAATAAAAGAAACAAATCAAAAGGACCGGATGATTGCCATTTAATGTGAAAGAATGAAAGTGCAAACAATCATTGTATGACATCTAGCTGTGCTAGTCACTGCAGAATGACAGGTAGAACAATTCAAAGTTACTGATCTAAAGATGGAATAACAGCTCATATGTTTGAAGTGCTCAGAAGATGAAGAAATAAAACAGACTCTAAGATAAGACATGGTTAAGCCTTTTAAATTCCATGCCTTATTGTCAGTATCATTTGAACACTTTTGTACACTTTTTTTTTCCCCCTCAGAAACTATTTTATCTAAGGAATTACTTTTAAGAGCTGATTTTTATTATTATCCTTCAGGCGGAATGGTATGCTTTGTTTTTCAACAAGATGAGAAAAAATGTACACAATGAAAAGTATATTACTAGTTTGTTAAGCACCCATATTGTATATATTCAGAAGTATGTATTCTGAGGATATATTGTTAAGCTGTGCTTTTTAAGCAAGCTCAATAATTCACATGCTAATTTACTCTACAGGTAGCCTGACTTTTTTAACATGCAACATAACAAATTTGTTACGAATTTCTGTTTATATTTTCCTTGTCTATTCTTTTCTTGATATTATTTTAAGGCTCTAAGGAAAATCACCTATTCTTTCTTTCAGCAAGCCTTTTTATCAGTGAAATAACCTATTCTAGTTACTGCTGGAAACAATAATCTGTAATTGCTGCTTTCAGTCCTAATTTGGCCTGTCCCTAGTTTTTCATCTCAATCTAATCTAAACCTATTTGAGCAAATAAAATGATATTTACCTCATCCTCTGTTACAAGCTTTCAAGATTACAGGCTTCAGGAAAAATCAATACAAAATACCAGCTTAGCAGCAGGTTTGTGCTCAGAAAGAATGCTAACTTTTCTTTCCTGCATTTTCTGACTCTCTACTCCCCTGGAGTGAAAGCAAACCTTAGACTATAAGGAATGAAGGGGAAAAAAAGAAACACAAAAAACCCAGTCTTCAATGATGTGTTTGGTTCATGGTTAGTAGCCACTTTTGAGCTTACAAGCCAAAGTGCAGTGCATGGTCAAGCTCCTAACCTTTAGCTTTTGCTTCCACACTACACATCTTACAGAGTTCACCAAAAGGAAGGATCTTGACCTCTTGGATGATTTTTCAGACTCAAATACCATCTTCATTTATTATTTATTTGCTTCAAGCAGTTGGGATTTGAGGTATCATCATACCTGACTGACTGATTTAAGGAAGTGGCCACCTCTCTGTGGGAGAATCTCATGAGAATAAAATCCTATTACTTTCCAAAAAGATTACTTCATTTGCTGCCTGAAATAAGCTTTTGATGAAAACATTTGAATGTTGAGTTTGTAAACAACCAAGAATTCTCAGCAGCGCTACCTTTTTTTTACCTTTTTTTAAAATGCTGAAATGTCTGCTTGGTTTTATTTTGATTTTGCTTTGTTCTGTTATTGTTGGGCTTTTGGACCAAGAAATCAATTAATACAGAAAGATGGGTCTTTATAATAATTAAACTGGACCTATCGACCTTTTTAAACTGTTTGTCCTCTCTCTTTTGCAACAAAACAAGAGAGTTCTTCCTTTTAAAACTTGTGTTGGGTTTCTCTTCCATAGCTCTCTCCACAGGCTCTCTCTTCCCACCCTCACCTTGTGAATAGTCTCTGATTTGAAAAAATTATGAGGAGTTATTTGGTCTCTCTTTAGGCCCTATGGGATGATAATTGTGTAATAGCTATGTAGTGTTTGAAAGAAGCTCTAAACCAAGTCAAATATTTAACTTATCATCCCTTTTTTAAATATTTAATTCAGGACTCAAGTATGCTCAGATAATTAACAAATAAGTATGTCCTTTTCTTTGGATGCCTATATAAGAGTAACATAGACACACCCAAAAAAGTAGATCACCTAAGTTTTTATTTCCCCAAGAACAGTAGGAGCCATATCAATGCATTTAGGGGAAAAAATCTTTTAAATAGGAGATTAAGACCTAATTGTATTCACCTAACTGTGGTTACTAAATTAGTACCCAAGTCACTCTATGCACAGAAGTTATCAATGGAGGGAGATAAGCACCTTCAGAGTGCTTGAGTCTTAAGTGAACTGAACTGCCATTTGGAGATATTTCTTTTCATTAAATATAGAGGGTGGCTAAGGTAATGTCAGGTGATTCATCCTAAACTTATTTAGGATAAAACCTAAGTGATAATTTTACTGCCAGCATCTTCTAAGCCATAAGATCCCTATTCTGCAGATCTTCTGTCACCCATGTAGGTATTCTCCAGAAACCCAGAGCAGTTGAAGTGCCTATTAGCTTCTAGTTCTGTGTTGAGGGACAAAGGATATTTTCTTTAGGGAACTACTGCTAGATCATTTAAAGTAATTAGGCAGCTGAAAATGTAGACAGAGTGATCCCTTAAGTTTATCTTCCACAAGCATGGTACCTGAGGATTTTGGAAGATTCTAGGATATCCCATTTGAATATTTAATACCTACATAATTTTTAAAAACTGGTAAAAGAAAGATCAGAATCTTTCTCTAAGTGTCACACTGAGCCAATGACACAGTGTGGACCAACCTTCAGTCCAATTCAGTTTTGGTCATTTTTGAGGAAAAAATTAGGGGAATTTTTATTGTGAAAAGAAACAATACTCATTCCAATCTATGGAACTTAAAAATATTTGAAGGAGGGAAGAGATACTTCAGCACAGTTTCAACTGAGGGAAGCTGGAGAATGCTGAATGCCTTACTGTGGCTATGCAATCATTGTTGATCATGGACTGTAGTAAACTCCAGTGGAAGGTTAGAGGGTGGTTGCCAGACCAAACTCTCCACAGTGCCCAATCCCAGCTTGTACACAGCAGTAGGACATGGACATCAGTTGGAAACTGCAGTGAGCTTGCACAGGAGCTGGTTATGGCCACAAAGTATCCCAAGAAGTACCTAGCAGCTTTTCCCTAGCAGAGCAAAAAGAACAGTAGAGCAAGGACAGGGCCAGTTTCATCCTGTAAAAGCTGAAAGAAATATCTTTATCAAAAACACCTTGTGCCATGGAATCCATATTAGCAGACACAAGAATACAGAAGATTGTGATACTCTTACAAGTACTGAATATATTTGCTCAAGCAGTAAAGTGTCATGTTAGTAGAAACATTACATCCTTACATACCCCTCTGTAAGATTTTATTCTACTATGATCCCAGTGGTTAGGAGTGACATAGTGTAAGCTTCTGTGATGTAATGAAGAGAAATAGCTGCCTCCAGAGGACATTTCAGGAGCTCTATATTGGGAGAGACATTTAAATAATGTCTATTCACTCCCCTGTGCTCCTCCAGTCCATTTATTGTAGCCACTTGTTGTTAGTAGTCTTGTATTTCACTGATAAGCTCTTCGGAATACTGGTATATTTATATAGTTTCTAATAAAACAAAGTATTATCTTGTAAACCCTAGGTACCACCAACACAGGAATCAACACAACTACCACTATAAATGGTAACAATAGCACTAATAGCAGTATTCATTAACAATGACAAGACTAACAAATTCTCTCAATACCTAATCATGCATTTAGAAGATAAGCTTTTCAACAACCTGTCAGTGCTGTTTTTTGAAGAAATAATACTTTCTGAAGGGTTAAAGATTGCATAATCATAATGAAATGACTTTCTCTGAAAAGTCTAAATTGATAGAAAACTCTGAGAATGCAGAGACAAAGGAGGCAGGCTGATTCGTAAGGGCAGCTGCTCCTTCCTCTTCTGAGCAGAGTGACAAGAAAAGGTAAACAAGATAACAGCAGAAGTTGCACCTCCACAGCTGCCAAGAACCCTTTCTCTTCCAGAAGGTGGTCAAAACCTAAAATTCTCCCGTAGACGCTGGGAATCAAAACATGACACCTTCAGACTTAAAAGAGCAAGTGTCAGCCACCTGTGCCACTGAACTGATATTTAAGTATGTTTTGCCATCTCAGGGTGCAGAGACTTGTCTTAACTTTCTAACACTGTCAGGCTCTATATTTATTGTCATCAAAGAGCACTGGATATACTCATGTATTGCTTTTTTCTCCTTGAAAGACTGTTAGGCTCCTAATTTTTTGGTTTTACATGCCTAAAATATCAGTTGTAAAACCAAGCAAAAAACAGTTCTTTGTTTCTGACCCTGCTTCTAGTAATCTAAATGTAGAATTTCCAAGATAAGAATTTGCATCTAAGTCTCACTGCTTTAAGGTGTTGAACGTAACTAATTGTTTCACCTCTCTGAGCCTTAAAACCCACACAATGCCATCATAGGCCCTATTTTTAAACCTCAGTTTTGCAGCATTCCCTCCATTCTTCACTAGCAAAAATTCTTTCTTCGTGGTTTAACCCAAGGATCTAGGCTGCACTTTATTGTTCATCTTGCACATCTAATCGTGCAATTGTACCCAGCCAAGCACAGTGTGGGTTTCTGCCTAACATTAATTAAGTAGAACGGATAACTTCTAATAAGTGGCCTCTGAGTTCTGAAAGGCTAAATTACATCAAAGGAGAAAAGTATAAAATGTCTTAAAAAGTATAAAATGTCTTAAAACTAAACTCTATTCACCCATATGGCCAGGAAATACTGGAGATGTAAAGAAGCTTTTGGATGCTACACAATGCAGGACTGCTTTGCCTACATGTGCAAATAATGACAGTCTAGAGGGGAATACATGAAGAGTCTTTCCAAAAAAAAGAACAGTCATGATAAAGGCTTCTACTTTGCTTTTGTCACCTCTAAAAAATTATTTTATTTGAGCTAACACATTTTCTTCTGACTTTACCAGGAAAGGCAGCAGGATGCTTAATTTGTTTGGGTTATTAAATGCAATTTTTGTGCCTTTCCATGTTCTTAAAAAGTAAACTTCCTCAAACACCACTAAGGAAAAAAAAAAAAAAAAGAAAAAAGAAAAAAATAAGGAAATTGATGCAGAATGGGTAATACTGAAAGAAAATCAGAAGTTTGGATAGCTTTCCTTTTACTTTTCCATTGAGATACTATTTTTCTGAAGTTTGGAATAGTTTCCAACTATTGGATTATTTTTTCTCCCTGAGATGGTTATTTTTTCATATTTTCTCCTGCTGCTGGGGATTCAGTCTCAATTGGAGAAAGCAGGCATTGAGGTCAAATTACAGCTTAAAAAAGTGTTCAACCTCTATTTCAGGGACGGACAGAAAAAAGACCCAATAGTCTAAACAAATGCTGAAACTCAGAGAAAATGATTTATTGGTAAAATAAATCCCACCCATTCAGAAGATGAGAAATTAATATTATCAGGTAGAATATGCTTCTACTTTAAAAACAATTTAGACGTCCTTGATTTGAGATTGTAGGTATCTTTAAATTTAACCATTTACTTTGTACATAGAGGAATTTGGATTTAAATTAAATTCAGCATGCTATGCAGCTGTAGAAATGTCACAGTAAACATCCTTTTTTATCTACATTCTTAGCTTGCATTTCTTGTGCTTGTTGGTGAATTTTGCCAGACATGTTTTGCTGTATTTTAGTGAATAAATTGTAATTTTTAAGGGCTTTTTTCCTAATTTACAGAAGTAATGTCTTTTAAAATTAATGTATACAGCAGAACATTCTAAGTTTAAGAAAATTAATTGTACAATGTAATGAAAGATTTTTCTAGAGCTAAAAACAACATCATTTAAAATAGTCAGCTTAATGTTCTGAAATATAATTTTGCTTTTGTTGCAGTTGAAAAATGAAGGTTTCTTTTATATTCTGTATATCCCAAGATGATTTCAAAGCACTTTCACTTAGAAAAGCTAGCTGCTATTACATATGAATTTTCAAAGCTTGCCAAGGCTTTGGGAGGAATGATGAAAATTACTATTGCACGACCTTCAGGTTTTCTTTGTTTCATAAAAGGCTAAGATAGCATTTTTGTCATTTTTCTTTCAGCTCAGGTCTTTCATCATAAATATCAAAGCATGCAATTATGCCTGCTCATATCCTACCATATTCTGCCTGTTTTCTATCCATAGTGATGGTGTTCTCTTTTAGGATACCTTTTTCTTGTTTTTCTCAAATCTGAAAGAAGTCCCATGTTTCTGTTGAGTGCCATAAATTGTTCATGAAATGCATGTTGCACTGATTAAAAAGGAGAAGAGTTGATTAAAATGGCTTTTATTCATTTGTTCTAAGCAAAATCCTGAAGTAATGTTCGAGTGTCAAACCTAACAGGATCATAGGAGACTGATTTGGCCTACAGGTGTAATTTTTAAATAGTGCTCATTGTAAAAAATGGGACAATCTTCTCCTCTATTAAAATCTCTAGTTTCATGCTCAGTTATTCCTGTTGTTCCTTTTTATTTTTCATGTAAAATTTCTTGTTTTGTTTTGTTTTGTGGTTTCATGTGGTCTCATCATCAGAGACATAGAATGCCCATAGTTGCTGTTGCCTAAATTAAGTCATAGTTGCATAATATACCTCAAAATTAGGTTACTTCTATGTCTTAAGTACTTCAAATGAGCATCTATTTGCTTTTTTGCATGTGTTTACTGATCTATTCCAATTCACAAGGCATACTGGCATAACACAGGTGTTATATCAGACTGAAATATCCATGGTTCATTTGCTTCTGAAATGTTTTTTGTTTGGTTTTGGTTTTTTTACAACTGCTACCTTAAAAACTAATAACAACTTATACAGTAAAAATATTAGAATTCCATTGATTGACTGAAGAAAAAAAAATTCTTTCTTGAAAAAAAGAACAGCAAACCTTTGTTAGTGCTTGCAGGAACACACCTCCCCAGTTTTTGTTTATTATGCTCAGATTTTTATCAAATTTACAATGACACAAGGAATACATTGTTTTCATCAATTTGAACTGTGCTGTCACATGAATGTGAACTTACTGGCTATGTCTTAAGTTAAATGTCAAGGGATATACATTTTCCACATAGAATAAAATTGATTTCAAGTTTCTTTTAACGGTGGTGGAGCAAAAAACCTCCACTGTATTTTTAAACCAAGTAGAACTGCCCCAGCATGTGTTAATAAAAATGTATATGCCTGAATAGTAACAGTGTTACTCACAGTACCTAATATAAAAAAAAAAATTTAACAATAATAATTTGAACTATCAAAACCTTGCTATATAATAAGATTTCTTGATGTGAGATTGTTATAAAATTAATAAAAGTGTTTAAAAAAAAAACTTAATCAATTTAATTAAGAGAACACTTAGACATTTTTCAATCCTCTTAAAAAAAGAACACGAGAAAGGAACAAGCAAAAGACAAGGGCTTTCTGAGGGTTTTTTTGCATGTACCTTTTGAAAAGTCCCTCCTCAGCATATAAATACTCCCAGCAAAACCCTCAGCATAGTGGCTATATGTATCAATACTGCAAAAGAAAGGAAGATGACACTCACCATAAGAGAATTCATTAATTCTTAAGACTTCTAAAATATTAATAGGACTTTCAAACAACATTGCTTGCTTATGCAGTGTCCATTCTGTTCACTGTGGAGTTGAGCTGATAGGTGGAAATTCTTATATTACTATATATCCTTCTTCCTACATCACAGTCCGTTCTTGTTTATTTTCCCACACTGAATGATAAAAATGCTCAGAAATTATTGTACATAAAAAAACCAAAAACATGATAAAGTGGCTGAGAGCTATAAACAAAGCAGCTGCTTGAAAAACTTTTTAATGTCTGTAGCAACTCATGGAGGATTTTGGCCTCTGCGTATCTGGAATCCATTTGAAGCAACTTGGCTTCTACAGTGTCTCTTTCTATCAGCCAAAAACTGCATTTCAAATGTTAAAACTCGGTAATTAAAGGGATCTTATACTGAATAACACCTTAAAATGCATTTCATTCTCCATACATAATACTTGGATCCCAGGATACTTTAAAGCCTAGCCATAAAGCAACTGATGCTGAATTTCTTTTTAATTGGAAGAAACTCTTTAATCCATTTTAGCATTCCTTATGCTTACTATAGAATAGCAATAACACTGTTGTTTTTTGCTGATTATAAATCTATCTCCCTGTAAGTGTATCATCATCCATGCTGAAATAATGTCTTCAACTACTAAAAGTTTTCCTTTGCCTTTGTTAGGAAAACCATAAAAATGAATTAAAAAGTATGCAAAGTAGTAGGAAGACATTCTAAAGTATTCCCTTTTTCCAGAGGCAGACACTGTTAGAGACTGATGCAGGTGTAATATTTATGATCAAGGCTGAAGAGACCAGAGCTTTGTTAATAAAATTAAGGAGGTATTCCCAATTGCACAAGTGTAAAGTGTGGGCTCCAACCCAGAACCATACAGAATACTTCAAAGATAGGGGGTAGAGGCATTACTTATTGCTTTCAGCATAGGCAATAAATAAATAAAAAGGTGAGCTGAAATGTGGTATAGCGGGAAACAAAAAGAACCAAGTAATGGAAAGTAACACACATAATAACAATTATGAGTTACAATGATCACTAGAACATCATGGCACCAAAAGAATTAATTATGCTGTGTAGTTGACAGAAATCAGAAAAAGGAAAGAGAGTCTTCTTCCCAAAATACTGCATAAAATATAAGACAAAGAAAGATGTAGGTGAAGGGGGTTCCGATGATGACAATTTGTATATTCAAAGGTTAGTTCACAAAAATAAATGTAAGCAAGTTGCATTGCATTGCTAACTTTATAGTTAAGAAAACAATACTGAATGCTTAGCAATAAAGAAGCTCAAAGTTGCTACTAATTTGCTATTATTTTTACTCACTATTTCTGATAATTAAATAATAATATAGTCTGATTCGCTTAAACTAGTACAGTGCCTCAATAAACCAGGTTTAATGATGTGTGATCCTTTAAACCATTTCTTTCTAGGATTATGAATTCTAAAAGCACACAGGAGGAGTAAATCGGAAGTGATAATATACAGGAATTGTTTGAAAACATTGGGCCCACTAAGCAGAATGACCACAATATAAATTATTTCAAAATTGCAGGAATAAGACTCAAACCAAAAACAAGTACTGTGACATCAAATTACAGAAAGGATTTTTCATTGGGTCTTTGTTGTTTCTTTTAATAGCATAACTAGTCAAAATGACCCTAATATCAAACATGGGGGAAATTAAATTTTGACTCAGGATAGACATATGTTGACTGTGTTTTAACCGAATTACAGAGAGCATAACTTACTTCAGCAGAAAATGTAAGATAAAAGTCAGTATTTGTAAATGGCAAAATCTGCAAGATTACTTGAGCCAAGCTGGAAATCCTATCTTTGTGAACTCAGTAGAAAGAATCATAAATTGTGTCAGACAAACATTTAAAATAGAATGAGAGAGCCAAGAAGACAAAAAAAAAATCACATATACAGAGACTAAAAAAAAATTATGTATTATTTAACTATGAAAGGAACAGGAGGTATGTCTGAAAATTTGTGGGTGTTCGGGGCTCCCGGGGACTTATGAGACAGATTGTGAATGACAAGGACATAGTGAGAAAACAGGTTGTTTCTTCCCAACAGTATTCATCTTAGGTCATACAGTATTTTCAAGAGGAGATCTTTCTTCAGTGTTGATCCTACTGAACCATTACCTTCAGATGCCTCAGTTTGTGGATGACACCAAGCTGAGTGGTGCATTTGATATGCTTGAGGGAGGGGTTGTCATCCAGAGGGACATTGACAGACTTGAGAAGTGGGACCAGGTGAATCACATGAAATTCAACACGGCCAAGTGCAAGGTCCTGCACCTGTGTTGGGACAATCCCCAATATTAGTACAGACTGTGGAATGAATGGATTTAGAGCAGCGTTGCAGAGGACTTGGGGATAATGGTAGATAAAAAATTGGACATGAGCCAGCAATGTGCACTTGCAGCCCAGAAAGCCAGTCATACCCTAGGCTGCATGAAGAGTGGCCAGCAGGTTGAGGGAGGTGATTCTGCCCCTCTGCTTCACTTTCATGAGACTGCACCTGGAGTACTGCATCCAGCTCTAGACGCCCCAGTGCAAAAAAGACATTAATTAATCTGTCAGAGCAAGTCCAGAGGAGGGACACAAAAAAGATCAGAGTGCTGGAACACCACTCCTATGAAGAAAGGCTGAGTTGAGGTTGCTTAGCCTGCAGAAGAGAAGGCTTCATGGAGATCTTATTGTGGTTGTCTTATTAAAAATAAATAAATAAACTTGGGTCAGTGACAAGAAACTAAATTGCTGGAAGAAGAAACCTAAGCCATGTACTCACCAGAGAAAATAAGTTGTCTCAAAACCCCAGTCAGGCCAAACTAGCCTCAGTCCTTGACTAACTGACTTTGTTATCAACAGCACTAGGAAGAAGGGGGAATGGGACAGAGGCAGTACAAGCTTTTACCAAAATGTCACCAAAAGTAATGTGTTCACTTCTAAATACACTAAAGTAGCTTGCAATAGTGTATTAATGCAACATACTTATATTCTAACACAAAATCAGTGGATTTGAAGTATCATGAAGAAGTCTGACAGAGAAGAAAACCAAAAATGACAGCGCAAAAGGATGTGGAATATAGGTGCTATTAGATTTCTAATGAGGCCATTCATATAATATCTTTCATAAAATGGTACATAAAGAAGCCTGAATCCAGGGCACTAATTCAGGTATCCAACAGAATGTTAATGAGGAGACCTTAAGGGCAAGGAAGTAAAAAAAAAGATGAAATATTATATATGATCATGTGATGACCTAGGGATTCATTTTAGGAAATTTACCAGTAATTAAAAAACTGCAATGATCTCCAGTACAGTCAGATGTTTCTAGGGGTATGGAGACCCTTAGATCTGTGCACTAAACATTTCTTGCTATGCCACATACTTCAGTGCATTTCTGTAGGACATTTATAAGGTACTCTGTGACATTACCAATGAACTGCACAATCCAACATGGCAGCTTGCTCTTCAGGGTCTCTCTGAAAAACAGTCTCAGTGTATACATATATATACACACACACACCCCCCCACACACTTCCTTGTAGCAGGGAGCAAAGAGAAATTATCTTAAGACTTGTAACAAAGAACAGGCTGGCTGGTTAGCAGAAATATGTATTCAGCAGAGGAAAGAAAGTTCTAGCCCTTCATATCTGGCTTTTCTTTAGCCTTAGCCAGAGTAAATCAGGCAACAAGATTCGCTAAAGGTTGCAGAAGTTAAACCTCATGTTTGTAAATCTCGTTAATTATGGTGTATGTGTTTGTTTTTCCAGTAAAGTCAGTGAGAGGGAAGGATGAAGAGATACATATTAGTAAGACTCAGATGTAAAGCAGTTCATTTTTGCTTGATTTTCAGTTTCTAGTCTGTTAAGATTCTTTGGATCTTTCTGTATAGAAAACTACCACAAGACCTTCCTAAATGTATTTAGCTTTTCTTGGGCTAATCCCTTAGCAACTCATTTGTAACTATCCATTCAATTAGCATAGCACCTATTACCCTTGAAATTCTAGGGCTTACTACCTTAGACAAACTAAAGCTTTAGGAAGTGTTAATTAGGAGTTACGGGACTTAATTAAGCAGGAGAAGGAAAAAAAGTTCTCAAACACCATGTTGCATTGTAACATGTATTTCTATTCAGAGTAACAGTTAATTCTGTTAGGAATAACAGTTACGATATTTTAAAGTTTGAGAATCTATATATCAAAGAAGAAAAAAATTAAAGTTGACTTGCATAGGCTTATTGAAGTGTGATGCATTTTGTACGAAGCCACCTCAGTTCCAACATTGTTACAAAAGGGATAACTGAATGACTTAAGCAGAAAAAACTTTACTCATGTCCTGTAATTCAGGTAGTGTTCCATAAAACAAACAAGGAAATTCCAAAAATGTCTGGCTGGGATATTAAGCATGCTGGAACTTCAGTCTCTAAAGGTCTTCAGTGCACAGGTATTAAAAAAATTTCTGAATATTAAGGATTCTTCCTTCCACTGGTAGGAATGCATCAGGAGGGAAGAAGATTGACTAAAGCTGTGTTTTGACAGGAAGAAACATTTTCAAAATATTATTTCAAGTCCTGAATAAAGTTCTTTTGAAGAAAAGGTGTAGCCTGTTTTTAACCGGCATCAATGAATGAAGTATTATTGCACTTGGTCTTTTACTGTCTTTGTAAGTAAGGCTTATTTAAACTACTTCCAGGTGACTTTGGTTTGGTCCCTCACTTTAGGAGGAAAATATCTGTCTGATGAATCAATATAGATATGTGTAGATATATCAGGCAGATATTTTCTCATTCGAGTAGTTTGATCAGAACATTTTGTGCATACTTAGAAATATTATCTGCTATGATAAAGATGTCTACCACTTTTCTGAATATACTGTTCACAATTTTATCCTCCAAATCAATTTTAATTTTAAAAATGAAAAATGTTAACAAACTCAGAAAAATGTTTTCTGGTAAGTTAAATGAAAAATCTACATGAAAATCACTGAAACATCTGACAAGCCACCTAAAACTAAATTCATAGTTATTAATGGTAAGATAGAGTAACCTTTCATATTATGATCACGACTATGGGACAGATGTGTCTTGTTTTGTCTTTATTGCAGCTTCAAGGTTGCAGTTCATCGATGGGGAATATACTGTGGTCGTGTGGAAGCACTCTTTGTGGTGAAACTTTTGAGATCCAGTCTGTAGACACAGACGAAACATGCAAAGATTAAGTTTTCCTGTAAGGTAGTCTTAAAGAAGGATTGGGGTCTCTTCACTCTGTCTTGGTAACTGTAAGGGATAGGCTTAATACTATCTAGCCTGTAGAGGAACTGTATTTTGAATTATGCTGCTTCAGAACAGTAAGTAGATTCTACCTCTCAGTAGCTTCCTTAAGCATGGGTCCAGATCCATGGAAGTTAATGACACTTTACACTTTCTACTCATTTGCTTCAGCCAATTAGAGAAAGAATTGAGAGTCTTGGTTCCCTGTTTTCTTAAATAAGGTAAATGTTATAGAAAGGTCATCAGACAATAAGCTGAAGTTGATAGTCAAGTAGTGGTAAAGACCAGCAGTAGATGAATAAATGCCACAAACCAAGGAATTGCAGAAAAGGAATAGTTTTGAAGAATTGTTCCCTCCCTGTGTTGCTACTGATGTGGGTACTGCACTTAAATAGTGCAAGTACAGCATAACCACAGTCTCTGCGTTACATATTTTTGCCTTAAACTTTAGATCACAAAGTGCGATGGCACCAGTTAAACATGATTACAAACAGTCCTTTGATGTATTACTGTACACTGGTTATATTAAACTATTTCTTGTTGCAATCAGAAGCAGAAGAGACCACTTAATGCTGGATACATATATAGTAACGACAAAGAGATTGTAGAAACTGTGTGATCCTTTTAAGTTTTTATTTAATACATTTATGACATATATTTCTTTGGGTTTCAAAGAGATTCAAAGAGTAAAAATTGTGATAATTATATAAAAAAACCTGAAATGACAATAATGCAGGTACCTGTATTAAACAGAATTTATGTAAACTGTTTTTTATTTTAGCATTTTTTCTTCAGCCTCCTAAGTTACCAAAGATGCAGATGCCTTCTTATATGTAGCCTTGAAGGTGATACAGTGTATTGATTTGACACATCTTGAGACCTAATAATCAAGTACATGTTTCTATGATTGGCTGATGCTGCCTTGTGTCTGGCTGCCTAAAGAATGTTAAGTTGACTGAGGTCATCTATAGCCTATAGATAATCTACACAACTAATAAAAATGCTAAGTAGACTGTCAATCTGTTTTCCAATCATATCAAACCTCCTAATCCAATTTGTAATTTTCAAGATGAAACTAATCTAAAAAATAAAATAAAATATATGCGTTTACTAGAACAGAGTGATATATTACCGGTACACATCTAGCTGCATTTTAACATTTGAGCTTTCTCTTGAAAGGCTATGATGATGAATATCATAGCCTAGTAAATTTTTAACAGATCTTTATGGACAGAACATTGTACTGGTGATTATTATCCAAGGTAAAAAAAAAACAGCTGTATCTCAGCCTCAGATATGTGGAATGCATTACTCTATAACCTTAAAAATCCAGTTTGTGCTTTCTCATAAGGTATTTTCAGCTGCAGATTCATATCTGAGGATGGTATCTGGTTGAAAGTGTACATTATAAAAATAATAGTAATATTTGGTACTGCATACAGTCAACTCCAAATATTCTCTTTTGCTGATGTAGTAAAATGTATATTTCAGTTGAATGGACTTAGAGAGATAAAACATAGGAACTGTGACTGTGGAATACTGTATTTTCAGTTTTTGGCAAAACCTTAAATTTAGCTGTGGATCCAAGATTACCCTTCCTCAAACTGGTAGGTGTTAGCAAATAAGCTGTGGTCAAAAATTTCACACTGTCAGAGGGTAAGCATTATACTTCCTTTTCAAGATGTGCATCTAAAGGAAATCAGAAGTTAACATAGACTGTGAAATTCCATTTTCATCATTAGTCAGATAATTTCATAACTTTATTTAAGCTTGGTTTAAACTCACTTACACATAGCAATATATTGGAGGGTTCGTTGATGCATTGTCAGTCTTGTTTGGTTATGTGAATACAGATTTTACAGCATAAACCAGTCCACAAAAAGTTACCATGACTTTCTGCTGCAGGCCCTTTAAATCTGATAGACTCTCAGGCAGATGTGGCCATTTTCTGATTCACTATTTGTCAATGTATGTTAAATTTCTCTTCAGTTTGCTTTCTAAAGATCAGATTCCTGAAATAATGTGAACGTGTTTAGCTTAGAGCATTAAATATTGATTCTGAATGTTTTTAATTAGACAATATAACAAATCAAACACATTCATACGTGATAATCCTATTATTTAGCCTTTGTTTTCAGTCGTACAGCTATATATTACAAAAACAGTATAAGGAGTTAAAAATTTTAAGGCCCAAAATTCATCTTGGCTTCTGGTGACCTGTTGTTCAGACTGGGGAAATTATGATATTTTCCATCCAGCCTAATCTCCTCCTTTTCCTTCTCATGAAAACCAGAGACAAGGGGAAAGGCCGCAGTGTTGGGTTCCCACATCTCATCCGAAAATAGGATGGAAAAGAGATCATCCAGACTAGGAGCTAGGAGGTGTTCCTACACCCCAGCCACGCTCTACCACTAAAGACAAGCTAAAAAGTCATAAGTATTATTTTGCTTAGCAGAAGAATGGCAAGAATGAAGTTACATGTCCTGTTCTAGGAGAGTCATTCACAATACTGAGGAAGGTGTTTGACATCCATATACAGTGAATTCATAATAGAATGTCAGATGTGCATGATGAAGGGTGCAAAATGAGACAGCAGGAAAAAGTAAATTAACAGTAAACATTTTGGCATTCTTTTTATTTGCTGTCTAAGTCTTTCTTCAAACAGCAAACCCCTAAATAAGTGAAGTTGTGAACTCTTTTATAGTGAATTTTGAGTCTTTTGCAAGATGGCACAATTTATTTGCCCAAAAGTATTTCTACTGCCATTTAAGGCATTAAGGTATCCTGCCTGGTTTCTACCCTCCCCTCATAATGGAACAGAGATGCAAATTTTTTACGGTATGTTTCATTCCTATATGAGGGTTACAGCTTATTTTCTAAAGCTTATTTTCTTTTACTTTTTTGTGGATCCTTTAGAAGTAATGTATAGATTTCCAGGACCTTTTAGACAGCTGAAGGGGAACTTTCTGCTTTTAGGTAAACTTTGATGACATTTTCAGACATTTTGCCACAGTCATTGTTTCTTTTAAAAACAAATAAATGAAAAATGTTTGTGGTTATTTTTTTTTTATAAAAATGAACTTGATTAGGGTTTTGATTACTTTCATGATAGGGGATTTTAAAACTCTCCAAATATAAAACAAAATAAATTTTAAAAGTGCATCACTGAAATACTGCAAAGGGACAAAATTAACCTCCATTCTCAGTGACAGGGATTTTAATGTAGGTAGATTTCTCCATTATATATCTTCTTTACAAAACAAAATTACTGAAATCTACTTGTGTAACCCATAAATATGATTTTTCTTAACCTCTTTTGGATACTGTAGAATCCATGTTTTTTTGTTTCCTTCCAACTTTAGGAATTGTCGATGCTATGACGACTTTAGCAGTAGTTGAACTATTGCACACATGATCCCCCAAACTAAGGATCATTTTCAAGTGATTATTTTCTAGGTGAGACAGTTGAACATGCAATAAAAAATCTAAACTGTGACTTAGAGAAAAATGAAAAATGTTGTGAAAAGTTACTTGGAAATCTCTTAGTCAGTTACAGCTAAAGTCTGCCTACTCCCTACAGTGCGGAATAAAAAAATTTCTGCCTTCCTTTCTTCCCAGTTTGGCCAAGTAGAAACTTATCTGATTGTGATTTCAGCCAAAGAGAAAGATAAAGGCATTGCCTTCACCCTTTCTGTAGTAGAGTCATGGCAAAAAACCTGGTAGCTGTTAGGAGAACTGATGTTCTTTCTCATTCAGGGCAGCCAGTCAGGAATGTTGAAACACTTTCTGAAACAGAAAGAGTGGATTTGTTTTTAGCTATGCCAAAGTAAGGGTTGATGCGAAGAATTTCACCTTATTCTGGGTGATGCCTGATGTTGCAATCAGCTCCCAGAAGGCCATGTCTGAGCTGATTTTCAGTAATTTCAGTTATTTTTAGTTAGTTATCAGTAGGTAAAAGAATAAAAATATCTTGGCTTTTTTTCTTCCTGTCCCTCTGATTGGCAGAATTTCAACTCAAGGCTTTAGATCTGTGACTGTAATTTCTTCCTGACTGCGCCAAGAATATTTTTTGGCATCTGGCATTTTAACAGTAATATTGCCAGTGACCAGCATTGGATAGAATCAAACTACTGGCACTGTATTTTGTAATTTTCACAGAAGCATTTGATTTGATTGACTCTAGAATGCTGATTAGAGGAGATAAGACTATGATGCTCTTGAGGATAAGTCACTTAACTCAGATTCATGACTGTTTAACAAGAAGAGCACACAGATTTGTTGTACAGGGCAAGGAATCTGGCTTGGCTGAAATGGACTGTGATGTCCGCCAAGACTCAGTCTTCAGACCATGTTTATTGAATTTATTTGTCAATGATTTATTCTTGATTGTATTAAATCTATTTTACAACTATATAGATGATGCAATGTTACAACATGGTTCTAATTCATTGGCCATGGTAGGGAAGGATTGGGACAATTTATGGAGGAAACTTTAAAAAAGAAAGCTTTTTCTAATGAACAAGAAAGCTGCTAGCTATTAATTTCAAAACAAACCCCAAACACTTCTTCAGTCCTTACTCAGGAAAAAAAAAAAAGCAAGCCCTCCACTGAAATACATACTTTAGTCATGACTTAAGAGTTGGATCAACACAGCCTAGTTACTCTTGAGCAATTTTGTGTTGAAATGTTGTTAGTTAGAACCAGGTATAATTTTAAAAGGTAAGAACTCCACTGAATATATTGTACTTAAGAAACAGATGAAGCAAGAAACAAAAAATCTGCAATGTGCTGTCAGATGAAAGGTTGTTTAAATGTAGAAGTAAGAAAACCAGACTGCAATATCAATAAAAAGCTACGTAGATTTGTTTTATATTAATGCTATGGATAGATAAAATACAATTTGCCTTTAGGCAAATTTTCAGATTTGTAGCTTGACAGAATATAAGAACACATCACTGCAGCTTTTATGTGAATAAGTCAACTTACTTCCTCCTCAGTGAGTCTGGAACTATGCAAATGTATTTTATGTTTGGAGAGGCCTCTGGTTATATGAAAACAATGTTGTTGTTTCTTTTAGATTTTAATTTAATATTCCGAGCCTTGGAGGGAGAAATCATCATAGACTCATTTACCCTACAGTCAGTGTGACATTATGGGAGGGTACATTTAATGCCTTAGCAGTAAGCATTTTGAACAGGCATCCAAAGGTGATAAGAACTTAAATAATCTTTGGCAAAATTCAAATGCAGCTTAATTGAATATTTAAAATCATTCACAAGGTATAATTGAGAATAAATTATGTAATGATGTAGTAGGAATTATTTGATTTTATACTTCCTTCTGCTTAGAAGTACCACAGATGCTTGGATATGGGTAGGGCAAGTTTCTTGCTGTGAAAGTCATTTGAGATGCAATACAAAGCATTGTACATTAATGAGATTTTATTATCTTCTTTTCTGATATTTTCATGAATGAAAATATAAAGGTATTTATATAACTCTTTAAAGCAGGTGGTAGTTTAGACCTTCATTTTATATTGGCATCTTCTTTTGTATTTTAATATAGTCATTTTAAAAATCAAAGAGTCTTCACACGCAGTGAATAGAGCATATATGAGGGTATGCGGTATAAGACATGCCTTCTTCAAGGCAGAAATATTTAGATGTCTCTCCTCTCTCTTGCTTTTATGCTTCAGTTTTTTGTTTTGGGGATTTTTACATTTTTTGACGTGTGGAAAGATCCCACAGGTTAACTGTCTATGCCATGAAAACCTCCTTATGCTTGGCTTCATATTTTAAAAAGTCAACAGAATAACCTAAATCTTGGATGCATGCATTACTGACACCTAAGCCCTATGTAAGTACTCCAAATGTTAGAATATGCTAATACTAAAAAGAAAGCAGTATATGTTTATTTTGAAAAATATTGAAGTCCTGAATGTTCATCCCATTTGTCAGTAAGTACATACAGTAATCTCATCAAACTGCAGCTTCAGTGAGAATGAAAGAGTTCTAACTCCAAATTTCAGTGACAGATTTTGATACCTGTCGTCAAGTAATGTAGTTATATATGTTGAAAATATGTTTCCATGTACACAGGAAACTAAGAAATGCATACTTTGTTCATAACTCCAAGTCTATTGCAGTCAAAGTTTAGCTCAGAGGGTCTCTTTCATGGATGTTTATCAGGGTCACTCTGTTGCTTGTTCCGCTTTCTGTCCTGTGTCTTCACTTTACCTTTACCCGTATTGCATTCCTTCTCCTGCCCTAACTATGCTAGCAAAATCCAGAAAATATGGATTCCTTTTGCTAGAATACGTTATTCAAGTTGAGGTGTTGTTATAATAGAATAACTCTTCTGCCACCGTATGCTAAAATAGCGGAATCCTATCCAGGGAACGTGTTGCCAGCATTGCTCTTTGTATGTATCTATCCTGTACTTACACGTATGTAAACATTCCTTTGTGTTAAAAATGGAAAAAAACAATGAGTCTAGGCTGGTTTCAAAGTCAGGAGTCATTCTCAAGAGAAGACTGAGTTCTTGAAGTGTTGATGCTGACTAGTGAAGAAGGAAAATCCTGGTGGTGAGGAGGGTTCCTGTATTTAATTGCTTTAACATATAACAGACAGAAATAGAAGACTTAACTCCATGGAGCTGACTATCCACGATGGCCTCAGGGGCAGAGACAGAGGTGGCCCTCGTTTGCCTTATGCCTGGCAGTTCAGTTGCCTTAGTCAAGCTCCAAACATGCAGACTGAACATGACAAGGGTCACTTTGAACTGAGTTAGTCCTTTTTAATTGCCAGCTGTATTGACAATTCCTTTTGAAGCTCAAAATTAAGGATTCTGAGAAATATAGGTTGGCAAAACTCTGCTCTTAAACAATTACATTTTCTGATTTGCAGACCTTATCAAAGACTTAATGACAATATAAAGTTTCTGATTTGAAAATACTAACATCAAATACAAGTGTTCAAATTTGTTTTGATAATATTACCTTCTGTGCTGTGATATCTTCTCTTCCTGTAGCATGGTGAAAGAGGAATCAGCCATGTGTTTGCTATTTTTTCAAACTTTCTTTTTATCTAACGATGATATGGTTTCCTTTAATTTCTTTAAATACTTGTTAACAATCTTATTATATTTGCCAGTTACTTGAAGATCTTCTGAAAGGATCAGTCTTTGAGTAATGATTTGCAAGGTAAGCAGGAACAGAAAAAGTCCGTCTTAAACTGCACATGAATTACTTTTTTTCCCTTATGAATTCACAAGTCAAAGCCCACTTGCACATGCTGAATTTTTGTTTACTGTCAGTTAAATTTTTGCATGTGCAGATCAGACTATTGGATCTGTGTGGTTTTGAGAGGATTTTCCCCAAAAGGAGGGATCTTAAAAAACAAGCAGAGGTGAAAATGTCATGAGCAGGTCAGTTACAGATCTGTTTCAACACCTCTCAGGCAAACTAATTTTTCTCTTCAGTTTATACCTTAATTTATGTTTTGTGCAATGAATCACTGGGATAACCCTAACATTTGCATTCCATGACTTTTGAATGTTTAAAATAGAAACCTTCATGTTGAATTGACAAATGGTTTGTATTAATATAAAATTAGATTTAGGAAAATCATTTAATCTATAAATGACATCTGGTATTTACAGCTTTAGAGTCTGATGAAGATAGATGCACTACCTTACATGTTTATAATATTTTGTAAATTTGCAAATGCATATTTAAATTGATTGTATCCCTCTCCCATCCTTCAAATGTCACTGGTCCTCTAAGGACCTTGTCCAAAGCTCACTTTCATTAATGGAAAGACTTACAGGCTAAATGTATAGCTTAAAATTAAACAGAGACTAGGAACATTCCTGAGCTCTGGAATACTACCCTTTCTACTGTTACAGTGTTAGTGTGTTCCTCAGCATGATTTTGGCCTGTGCCAGCTAGCCTTCGGCTGACTAATTCCTGGATGTAGTTCAGGAGTTAGTGTGAGCCAGAGAAAATCTCTAACAGACATTTTGAGTGCAGCCACCCTGTTCTGGAGCGTGAAAGAGTTTAGTATATGGGTGTGGGATATCCTGTGCCAGCTGGCCTTGGTGTCCTCCTGACTAGCCACAATTAAGTCTAAACCAGCAAGTTTGGGGGGATTGGGATGTCATATGTTCTCACAGCCTTGCTCTGTATAGACTTCCTTGCACAGGGCTGTGTTCAGATAGAACTGGTCGGGACCCTTTTTTTGGATTTCTTGTTTTGATCGTAAAATAAAAATTCATGGGCATGTCCATTCCAGCCCCAATAAGTGTAGAATTCCTAGTTAAGAAAGGACACAATTCCACTAGCCCATCCAACAATAATAACCATCTGGAGTGGGGAGAGTAAGATTCTGGCTTAAAAGAATCAACAACTGGGGAACCAGTAGCCTCTAGCCTGTAGGAGTGTTCCTCTGTGAGTTAGTGTGATGGTGTCTAGGATCTCAGTGTGAGCCTGAGGACAGGTGCCAGGATGCTGTTATTCTCAGAGGGAGAGTCAAGTGGGATCAGACCTTTTAAATTTGAAGTGGCTCTTTTGAGTATCCAGAAGACTGGAATCCAATCCTCTTGGCTTGGAAGAATGGTATATTTAAAGACAAATATTTAAAAAAACCTCTGGACTAACGCCACTTCTTTGTATTGTATTTCTTTTTCTGATTCAACTAGCATCTTAAATGTTTTTGATTTCAATTTATTTGAAAACTTGTCTTGAATTTTAAAGAACAATATTTTAAGCAAACAGAAAGGTAAGGGTCATACGGACACTCTCCCTGTGCATATGTATGTGATTGTGTATAAATACTCCAGTAAAAGAAAATGCATATTCTGCAGTAAAGTTACATGTATTAATTATTTCTAGTGTATCAGTGTTTGTTTCCTCTCTTGATGTTAAATATGTCTAGATGGAGAAGCAAGGGAGGGTTCGTGAGGTTCTTTACAATGGGTTAATGTAATTAACTTTTATGTCAGGATTTAATCTACGCAAGTTTAAGCATAATTTGGTCTTTTAATGTGGTTTTACATGAATGCAAAATGCAATTATTTATCATCTTTTCCTTCTTATGCATGTTATGCACAGGAACATAAAAAGCCTTTACAGTCTTAAACCTATGTTGCTCCACAACAAACTGTACTTCTATTGCATATTTTCTCAAAAAGGTAGAGACAAATATGTAGGCTGCAAGTTCTGAATGAACTACACTTATGACCAAAAGCAGATACCCCCAAGGTACATGTTTGTGTACCTCTTTCACAGTGTGTACACTCACACAGCAATGAGAGTTTTCTTCGGCTATATTCTGGCAAAAAAAAAATGTTGTATGTTTAATGGATCTTTGTCAGAGTGAGAAATAGTCTCAATGCATGAGAGTCAATAGAGTCCCTGAGACATCCTTGCTAGAACGGGAAAGGACATATCATTCCTTCAGTTGTGCTCATAATTTCAGTGGCCAGCATGCTTGCGCATGTATCCCTCAAGTACCAAGAACAGTCTTCAGCGCTCCAAAAAGACAGTGTCTGGGAGGACGAGTTCATTGCCAGTCTGCAGCGCCAGAAAGAGCATGCATTAGGGAAAGGAAGCATGTGTTTTATCTTGCCTGTAATGCTGCTCCTCTGTGCAGTTCTCCAGTGCTTTTGTAAGGTTTATGGATAGTCTTGGCCTCTGAAATCATAATGTCTCCAGACGCTGCTGCTTCTCAGCTCCTTTGCCAAGACAAAATAAATCAGAAGAATATTAATGTTAAGACTGGGAATATTCAGGGAACTTCTTCAGGTTGGTCAATGTTTTTTTCCAGTAGTTTAAACTCTACTTCTTTTATCCCTATCGAGGAAATCTGGGGAAAACAAGTTCTCTAACTTGAGCAAAATCTAGGTTTTATCAGCCATAGAAAAAGAAGAACAAATTTTGCCCATGCAAGTGAATAATCTCTGTAAGGCATATAACAAATGCTATAAGCATTAATTTTTTTCCTTTTCTTCATTTTAGTTCCAGTATTTGTGTCTCTGTTCAATGGTTCTATTCAATTTCAGGTTTTGCTTTTTATCTCACTTTTCTCTACATTTTATATAATTTTTTTTTCTGTTTTTGTTATCTCAGCTTGTCCTATTGGATTCTGCAGCCAGTCCTGGCTCAGTTTAACTTTCACTCATGAGCTTTGAAAATGGTTGAAAATGGACTAAAAAATCATCTGTTGCTGGCTAAAATGTGACTGTTAATTTCATACTAATTAAATGGATATTGTGTACAGATATCTATATCTGGACACTGTGTGACATGATCTTTTGGGTTCGCTTTCCTGCTGCCTCTAACCCTGCTTATACAATGCCTGCTTCACAACGTCATCTGATGTGAGCAAGAATGAAGTACCTTGGGTAGCAGAATATCAGTTTCATGCAGCATAGATGAGAATGTGGTTGTCTCATTTAAATAATACCTCATAACGAGATGCTCTCTGAGGAAGCAAGGGGAAAATAAAGCTGTGTTTGTAAGTTATTAGCCAGAGACCATTTTATGTACGATATACAGAAACTGTAAGAAAACGCAATGTATTTGTATTTACTTCTTTTGCCATGGTTAACAGATTTTAAGTTCTGTGTACAATTCTGAAAAAATATCTACAGCAACTCAGAGATACAAAAAGTTTCCATATCATTACTGAAAAAAGGAATCTTGAAAAGGAAAAGCAAGCAGTTTTCAAAGATCAAAAAAGACACCTGAAATCATCATTGTAAATATCACTAACAATCAATTAATGGTATCTGAAATAAATGTGCATAAAGGAAAGCAATATAGAAATGAAATAAAATACAGCTAATACACCCAAAATTGTAAAATTGTTTTAAGACGTGCCTTTCTCATTACAGCTGAATGTGATTTTCCAGATAGAGGCATTGTAATATGACCCTGTGTGCTGTTCTGTGTGTACAATAAAGCAAGCAAAATTAATCCCTTCCCCTGATGACCTCTAGAAATGAAAACCCATTATAGTAATAATATTTGTACTTAGGCCTTGATGTTTTTGTTCTGAATCTGAATGCCATGAAATGATTGTATACAGTGGCTGATGAGGACACATGTACAGATAATTACATAAATAATCCTCTTTATATAGGTGCAAGGTGACTTTTTAGATCTGGTATGGAAACTAGTTGAAGCCTAATAAAACTTGTAATCATTTTCTTTACTGCTGAGGCCTGAATCTTATTATGTTGAAAGGTCTATTAGGAATGTTTCCCTTTTTAACATGGAATGTATGTAACTGGATCTTGTGCACAATTTTCCTGTTTGTAAAACTTGAATTAAGCATTGAAATTTCTGCCTAAGTTACTGGTTTTGGTGTTTGCCAAAGTATATATGGTATCAAATACTATAATATGTCCTTGTTACCCGTCTGCAGTTCGGTTAGCAAACCCCACTTAAAGGGTAAAAGATCTCTTAAAAAACAACATTATTTAGCTTGGAACAAGAATCAATACTCCATATGATATGGTAATGAAACACAGACTTTGTAACATATTGATGAACACTGAGAAAGTGTGTGTGGTGAGAGTGGGTGTATTTGTGTGCATGTTGGAGGGACCACAATAGTATTAATAGCCTGTAAAGGAGGTTTCTGACATTTGGTAAACACATGAGTACGACACAGAGCACAATGGGAACTACAGTTCAGAAACAATGATCCGCACATTACACTGGAACACCATTAAATACATGTGAGCTTTCTTCTGTCAGCATTTGTATTTTCACAGGATGTAGTAGCAAAGCATTAGCTTTGTGGAAAAGGAAGGCTAAAAAGGCATCCACATATTGTTCTACTATTTTGCTTTACTTTTAATATTTGTGTGTCTTTCTGATGTGGGCCATATATCCAAGTTGGTTTGGTTTTGCTCAAACAGTCTGGTTTTCTATTTGTCTAAGTGGTAATAAATTCCCATTGATAAGGACTTAGTGGAAATTAGAACACCCTCCATGTGCCTCGGTCAGGGAGGCTGCTCCCAGCAGAATCTCGCTCATATTAAAAGCCTGCTGGAATGTTTCAGAATGGTTGATGTTGCTGCATATTGCTTCTCAATGTCAATACCAGAAGGACTATTGATTTGGATCACTTTCCTTAAATAAAAGAAATGATTTAGTATTAAAAATAGTAAAAATGGCCACCTGGTGTAAAAATAACACTACCTCATCTCTCTTTCTTAGACTGTCCATCGGCTTGGGAAAGCTTTGAATTATTGCACACTGTAATTATTTATTTCAAAAAACCATATACCGTGTGTTGTACTTTCAATATATTGATTGTAAAGGCTTATATTTGTAGCCTTCTGCTAAAGAATAAAACTTGAATTTATTAATTACATTTTATTTTAGATTAAGATTAGGAGGATTTCTTTTAAGCAGTGTGTATAGGTGTTTTGTAGAGGGTGACCTGAGAAAGATACAGATACGTGCAAGACTTATCAGTCTTTCTGACCTGTACTTCTCAGTGTCAGTCAAGCACCACTGGCAAAGGAGGTGTGGAGAGGTCTCCTTCTAACGGTGATTTCCATATGAGTGTCAGTAGACTGCTAAAAAGTGTGAGAGAGAGGAGCTATGAAAACAAAAAGGACAGATATGAAATGGGAGGCAATACACGCTATGCTAGTATGTGTACACATTAAACACTTTATAATTAGTAAGTACCTAAATCAGCTGCTTAAATCCATATTATAAGGAACTAGAAGTCAAGATTCATCTGTATGAAATAAAGATTGCCAATAAAGAGGGTGTGATTTGGTTTTAGGGGTTGGTTTTTTTTCTGAAGAGGTTAGGAAGGCTGGAACTCAGCCACATATCAAAGCATGCCATGTGCCAGGGAGGATCTTTCTTCTCTACAGCAGTAGCTTATTATCTAAAAGTATTTTCTGTATTTTCACCCAGATTGTTTCCCACCCCTTCTTTTGGGTTCCATTTTCCTTTGCCTGATCCTTCAGGATCCTTCCTGATACTTCCTCACCCCACCTAAAAATTTTGCATATATGACATACGGCCAGTGGGTGATGAAGCCTATTGAAGGGTTGCAGCTCCTTGGGTGGGCTGGGAAGATGTGACACTACTTCTCCCTGGGCATTCTTCTTTGGTGTCCTTCTGGAGCTCTACCACACTACGGATCCATTTTGAAATCCTAGTACTATTCTATAAAAATAATACAGCTTTCTCTTCTAGCTTAAAATGTGGGTTTTTTTCAAGAACGGCATCACTCATGCACAGCCTGTTAAATGAACACTTGTATTCAAATAACTTACTGATTATGCAAAACAACTCTGCCTGTTACGGTACACATTCAGTGCAGAAAATTGCTCTGTTAGTTGGACTGCTTTTCCCGTCACAATGAAACATACATCTGCTTACAGCTAAAAGTCCAAGGGCCTGATTTACTAAAAATTAGTGATCCATCAGATTGATGGGCAATCTGCACTCTTGGTGCCTTGAAATTTCTTGCATCAGTCACCAGATCATGATTTACTAATAGGGTTTCAGGGCTTGCAAAATAGCACAACTCTAACCACATATTAATATTTAATCTGGCATTTTAAGTGCACCTAACAAAAGACCCCAGAGCTGCTGACAGGACCTTATATTGTGAATTTCTTAAAAAGGAATTGAGTATTTCCATAGTGGTTTCATGTGGAAATCTGAAATAAAAAGAAATACTTGAGTTGAGCCCTCCTCATGAACTTACAAGCTTCTGACTATATTTTCTTGAAAAACTGTTTATAGTTTGTTTTTTTGTAGTCTAGCTTCATTAGCATATGACAAAGCTTCCTTTGGCAGTTTCGCTGTCCATAGCTCATGATGACAGAGAAATTTCGAAACTCATTTCTATATTGTGTACAATTAAACAGTCTGTTCTTTAAATACTTAATCCACTTGGCAATTCTAGAAAGGTGCTAAATGAGGGTAAAAATAATGTATAAATCACAAAGACCTCTTTATTACCATGAAATTTAGCAATTGAATCTGCACAGACTTAGTATATTGGGCCCTCTGTGTTTTGTATAGCATTTTTAAGTAACCGAGATAGGCAAGAAACTGAATTACATATTGATAGTGTTTCTACCATCTCATGGCTTAAACAGAGCAATAGAGTGAGTTAATAAGCAACTTCTGCTGCTGTCAGATGAATATTCCAATTTTACAAAACTTATATAGTGCATGTCATAAAAAAGGTTTATTTGTTTCTTCCATTTTCATATGCCATAATTTATGAAAGATGTTCCCAACACCACCTGTAATAACAGAATGTTTATTAGTGTGCAAATGAGGGTTATAAATGATGTTGCTTATCTATGGAACAAAACACAAAAGACAACTTATTAGCAAAAGACAAATTGCTCAGCAAGTTTCAATGAACTGCTATGTTTGTCATGAAAAAAACCTTTTATTTGCACAGATCAATGCTTTTATAATCCATTTAAAATAATATGCTTGCCACTAGGTGGCTATTTCTGATCAGATCATTTTACCATTTTAATTACATTTTTAATATCCTGGCTGCATAAACAAAGATAAATTACAAGCCTTGCACAATCTGGCTGCTAGCTCAGGCACAATCTGTAATAATATCAGCTTTTGTTTGTGCCTCCTCTAATTAGATTCTGAAATCTAGGCTTTATCAATCAATAATTTTAATTTCAGAATTGCCTTTTGATCTTACATTTCATGTTTGTTTGCAGAAAATGATCAGTAGGACAAAGCTGATAATTTATGCAGAAACAATCTCTCAGCAGAGTTACAAGCACATTCCTAGCCATCAACACAACCCGGCAGACTAAGCTTGACACAGGTCTAATTAGCATGCAGATATGTGTCGCCTCATTGGCAATTCAAATTGCTTTTTTATAATGTACCTCAAATTGTGCTACTCAAACATTGTATTTGATTTCCAAAGCCCCCTGGGCATCCCATAATGTCTCCCTTCATCCTGGGTACGAAGCATTTATTGAACAATCTGCTTCGACCCTGGCTATCTTTTCGAAAACACCCAAACATCGTAACCGTGGGACCAGCTTTTCCTCCTCGTCAGACAGCAACTTGTTCTTCTGCGAGGCACCGGGTGCCACGTCTGTAGGTTTAGCGATGATATGTTACCTTGCGAGCTCCTGCTCCCACGGTGGCTGCTCTATAGAGGGCTTCGTTCCTGTGCCACTCATTTAAAAAGGGGGAGGATGTCTACAGAGCACACATTAATATGCGGCACATAACCACGTCTCTGAATGCCAGCCTTCCATTCTTCATTAAACAAAATGGCTGGATTGCAGTGATTGTTTTCCCCTCCACACGCGCGCGCGCACACAGACACACACACCACGCACACAGGCACATACCCACACACCCCCCACACGCACTCCGGCTTTCTCTCTTTTTCTCCCTCATGCACACGCACGCACTTTCCCCCACGCACACAAACACACACACACACACGCGACATTCCCTGCCGTAGCGTGTCGTTGTCAGCGTGGTGAGTTACGTGCGAAAAGTTGTCTGCAGCATGCGTGACACATGAGGAGATTCCTGCCAACGTCAGGGCCCTTTTTTGCCATGCAGCAACAAGTGGCAGAATCAATGGTGTACAGTTATTCAGCAATGTAATTCATTTCACTGGCTTTGGCTCCTAGCCAGATCCGCCATCTGTCTCTTGCTCTCCCTCTCTCTCTCGCCTGAATTTGTCCTACATTTCGTAATGTTACGTGCTTGCCATCCTTATTCTATGTCAGAGGTACAGCATGAGCCTCACCCCCGTTCCGGCGTGGAGTTCTCTGAGTTCAGTGGCACTTTGGATATTCCACTTCAGTGCCATGGGAAGAAAAGGGTAAGCAAAAAACAGAGGGATAGCTGCAAAGAGAATGGTGCTCTTCTATCCGAAAGCCAGAGCCTCCGCTTTTTATTTAAAGCATTGAGATGGATCTGTCTCACATGGGAACTTTTCCTGCTTCGTTAATGTATCTTCGTTTTCTTTATTGGATGCTGGCACTGTACGCCACTGCACAGCTCCGTGGAATGCCTGCTGTTGGATACTTGCAGATCCCTGCCACCAAGCAACCTCCTGCATTGGAAATCGGGTGACTACTCCAGGATCTTATGCGTGCTTGCTGTTTGAAGCTGCAGAAAAGTGAATAATCAATTAAGTATTGATTTCTTGTAAGATTTGGTAAATTTCAAAGGCAAGACAAAGAGGATGGCTTAAGGAAAGCACTGCAGGGACTTGGCGTAAATTAGACAACTAACAGCAGTGCAGAATAAAATAACACCTCAACTGAATATTTCCTTGGAAGAATTAGCACTAGCTATTGGAAGACGATGGTGGATTTAATCAAGACGGCAGGCACGCTTGAGTTTTAACCGTGAACCTGAAAGAGGAGCTAATTATAACCACCTTTTTATATGGAGCTAATTTGACTGAATGGATGCAAATGTGCTTTATTTATGGATGAAGAAGCAAGCCTTACAGCATTGACTTTGGGATCATCGCATATGCTAAGCCTTACAGCTTCTCTAAAAGTCAAGCCTACAGTACATTTTTATTTACTGAGAAGGTATTTATATGTAAGCATAAGCTAGCCGTACAAAAGATTCACCAGAACAATGTACTGTGGCACTGAGGATCTAATTATAATTTTGCAGCATTTCATGTTTTCTCTAATTTGGTGCTTTTCAACCCTTGCTTGTGATGGGCTATAAATGGGACAATAAATGTATGATTTAAACTATTGTGATTTTCATTGTGTAGTTTATTAATCGTACTGTAGTTTTCTTAACATGTTTCTGAATTATTCAGCAGTAATTTATAATGAAAGATGCAGAACTGGTGGGGTGGTTTTAAATTCATTTATAATCTTCTTGCAGATCTAAATGTACAGGTTCTACCAGCCGATGAGCTCTATAATTACGAAAGAATGTTGAAATTTTCAGATAAATGGGGCACTGACTTTACAATGGGCACAATATTGTATAATCAGTAAAAGGAGGATTGTTATGTTTTGACTCTGTGGAGACTGGTCTTGGTTAGTTAACTCCTTCTCTGCTGATAATGGTAAGCAAATGTACCTTATACGAGAAAATAGGGGGAGAATGTAATGCATTAGTTTGATGTTTTGCTAGTCTGAAATCTTAGCATATTTTTTATTTATTTATTTCGATTTCTGTTACTTTTCTTTTCCCTATTTGCTTCTCTGGTTTTTGTCAGGTTTTTTTTTTTTTTCCTCCTGTCTTGCAATCTACATTCCCTGAGCAACCACAGGAACCAAGTTACATTAAGCTTCAACACAAAGACGATGTAAGAATAATGAATCCTCATTTGCATTGACATTTGTATTCAGATTTGCCAGGCTATAAACTTGGCAGATCAAGCGGAATATTAAGTAGAGGCTTCCATGGTAAATTGCGACTCTTGCAATTGCTGAGTCGTTTTTCCTATTTTTTGTATGCATGCGTGTGTGTGTGTGTATGTGTGTATGTGTGTGTATGCGTGTGTGTACGTGTGTATGTATGTGCATATCTGCAGTGGCAGGTAAAGTCTCATGACTACTTGATTTCTGAGAAGCACATTGGCCCTCTTTCTCTTTCAGTATATGATGTCAGTTTATGCAAAATGAAAGAGGAATACACCAGCAGTAAGCATTTTAGTTGAAGATATAGTGTGACATATGACTAAAGTATTAACTCCCTTGTCTAGAGACCATGTGAAAGAATTCTTTAAGCAAATAGAAAAACACTATTGCAAAAGCAAACGGATCTTCTGCATCAGCTAGAGGTTTGATTTCACTGCAGGTAGAGTCCAAAGCACAAACTATGAAACAGCACTAAACCTACCTGCTGGATAACATGGTACACTGTTTTATTTGTGATGGTGCTAATGTATGCATGTATGTTTCCATTAAAAACTTGGGCCTCTATGCCTGCCATCAGGTGCTCTCCACTTTGGTTTGGTTGGACTGTCTCTAGCTTTATAATAGTATGTGTGAGAGCAAAGTTGGCCCTTCTCTTCCAGTGTTGGACATTAAACACTTTCCTTCACTGACATTTGCTGAAGAAGAGGTGGTCCTAGCTCTGGATGAGCCTTTTTCAGAATGTATAACTGCAAAAGTGAAAAATTTACCTTATCATTCTCCTTTTTAACTTTGTGTTATTGAAAGTAATTTATGCACAAACTTTGGAAACTTTAAGTTATCTGTAACATGGATTATTGTTTCAGAAGTAGTGAAAAAGTCTGCAGTCAACAAGAACTAAAAATGCTCCAAGACTCACGCTTGCTACCCATAGATTTTAAAGTAGTTGTCTCAGGACTCCAACAAAGTTCTCTGGAGAGAACTTGAGAGTGGCACTGAATTAGGAGATGCAGGAAATGATCAGGCATGCAGGAAATGCTTCCAGTGCCTTCTTTCTGTACATAGCCCCTCCCTACCACACACATAAACATAAACCTAGCAAAGAGAATGCCAGTAAAGTCCATAGCATGTGTTTTCATAATTGTTTATAATACGTTTCTATGTTAAAGAGGTACTACAATAGGGAAAAATCCTGGAATTTTTTCCAGTTCTTCCTGAACAAGTTGAGGGACTGAATTTAAAAACTTAAACTATGGCTGGTCATTTAGCTGGTCGATTGACAAGAAAGTGCAATGCAATGGCTAAACCTGTTGTAAACAATATTATACTGTATAATTATTGGCTATAATTTCAGCTGGGAAAGTAATATCAGCTTTGTTTTCTGCAAAAATACACGAAACCCTAATACTGTTTGGATTTACTGTCATTTTGGTTTTATGTAGGATAATTGATCATGCAGGGAATGGTCAGTTGTAATGTACCGTTCGCTAAGGGTGGAAGATGATATGCTGCTCATGTGGAACAGTAATCTATAGCAGGTAAAGGCAGCCCATGCATCATTATTTGTTTGTTATCTTTGAGAAGCTTTAGAACTTCATTCTTTTAATATGAGGGGAAACATGGAATATAATGGCTACTTTGTTTGAAAGAGTATTCCAGGCTACATTTCCAAAATGGTGCTTAATGTAGAAGGGAAAGGTAGAACTTTCAAGATATGTTTCCATACTCTGGTTCCTTATGCACATCATCTTGATGAATTAATATTAAACTTTGTTGTTTGGGTTAATAAATGTACCTGCCATGAATTGTTTTCAAAATTTACCCTCAAAGAGCTAGCAAAGTGGTCCTTTACTGAGAAGGGAAAAACAAAACAATATCTCATTGGCTTTCTGAAAAAAAAAAAATCCAGTGGAAAAGAAGCCTTGAGATTTAAGTTACAAATCCATAGAGAATAACAGATTAATAAACTGTAATGTTTTTGCTGGACATGCACTTACAACAACAGTCATTCACTAAAGTGAATCCTTTGAAAAATTAATTCCTGTCGGGTTTTTTTTGCCCCTATACAAAATTCCCCAACTTCTTGCTGCCTATGACTATAGAACCCAAAGAAAGGAAAGATGAATGAAAAGTACTTTAAGCTCCAAATACATTCATCATATTCACTGACAAAAAGATAAAAACACCTGGCATAAAGGAAGGTGTGAAGCTAATATTTCCTGGGAGAAACTCCAATCTGCTCTCTAGCCTTTTATGTGTACTGTGGTGTTGAGTAAAATACTGGAGTGCTATTCATAACAAAAATGTACGGTGTGATTGGTATTCACCGTCACTGGACAGAGTTTAGCACAGTCAGCCCAGGCATAGCATACGGATGTTTTAGAAGGAAAGCTCAAGGCCTGTTACAACATTTCAGTCTAGCTCATTGTGTGGCTAAAAAATGTAAGATTCCAGCAACACAGAGCTCACTGTATATCATAACGGTCAGATGTGCTGGCCCATAGAATTTAAAGGGAATCTATCATTTTTTATAATTATTCTTCTGATTGAAGATCCTTTTATGTAACCTACTGTTGTAATGAGTGTCACTCAAGGGTTGTGTTTCTTACTGGAAACTTGGTTGTCTGTTTATGTCACTGGTGTGGACTTCATCTTGGGACTGAATTGTAAGCTTTCTGCATCTGCAGGAATGTAGTTTCCTAAATAGTTTTTTTCTGATTACTTTGTGCATGTAACAGCAGTTTGAACTTAAGCAATTTAACTGTTTCTGTTATATAGACAGTAAATCATTTCCTCTTTGTGTTTTCTGTTTCCTGGACACAATGGAGACAGAAATGATTTTTAAAAGAAGCAAATAGGTAGACATGCAAACCAGGGAAGAGAAGAGATAACAGATTGAGACTGGGAAGTGGCTTTTGCACTGGCTTTTTACAAATGATAAGAGTTAAATCTTTCTTTCCAAGGTGAAACTTATGTGTTCTCCTGCTTTATGGTTCCTTCAGTGGTATGTCTTTTGAGACACTGTATCTGTAATCTCCAATTGTGCACACTGCAGTAATTTACCACTAAAATTGAAGGTTTTGTGCAAGATTTTCTAGTTTTGCTAAAGACTTTGCTGGGAAAGTGTAATCCACTGAAATGTGTTATTTGCCCTACTTTGACAGTCTAAGAAAATGTTCATCTTTTCCTTAATAAAATAAATATGCTTTCAATACCAAAGCTTTCACATGGCAAAGCTTTTAATTTAATTGCTAGGATTGAGTTAGCTATTTTGAGTTTCAAGCAGTCCTTTGATTACTAAAGAGAAAATTGTAATGACTGTAAATATTGTTAGATAATTAATAAACTGGATATGCACAAAATTCCCTCAGACCTGAGATCTCGTTCTGTGATTTGTTACGTATTGCATCTTGCATCAAATTACACTGCAATCCTGTAATTCGTGTTTGTATAGCATCTAGCATAATAAGGCTCCAGTTCTGATCAGTATCATAACATAAATAATAATAGAAATGCATTGTTTTAGACAACTTTCCAGGGTGGTTGTTTATTTGCATAATCAACACTGTCTCATTTAGTTTAGTGGTTACTGCTTTTGGCAAAGTTCTGTGGTCATTAATTGTGCTTTGAATTTCATTGGGAATTTTGCTTAATGAGAACAGATTTTGATGCAAGGTCAGCTCTCTGAAAACCATACCGACCAATGCTTCATTATTGTCACAGTGAGTCATATAGCGAGCAACATGGAAATCACTTTACTCTGCACTGAACTTGGCCAGCTCTAGGGCTGAATTCAATACTTAGGTAACAAAACTCAGCAACTGAGCACAGCGGAAGACTGAGGAAAGGAGAATCTAATTTCTGAATTTTAGGTTATTATAATACAGAGGTGAGAGGCAGGTGAAAGTTGCTGTGAAATGGATGAGGGAATACTGGATGCTGATAAAATGTAGAAGGAGATGGAAATTAAAGAATATTTTTACTGTTAACCTGTTGTCCATAGTTAAAAGAAAGAACAAGAAGCAGAACACAAATTCCAGTCATTGCAACTTGCAATGTATAACTACCAGTTTCTCCTGGATCCATAATTTATGTTGGAACCTGCAATGAATCATGCCACATAGAAGTGGTCCTAGGCTGCAGAAGATAAATCTAATGACACATCAGCTATTACTAATTTAGGGCTGCCTGCTTCTGCTCTCAGTAATGTAAGTGGGAGTTTTTCTGTGGACTGCATTGGGAGCTGTATTTGGTCTTATTCACAATACACTGAAGCTACTTGTGCTATACTATGCCACAGTCATAAACACTGAATAGGAGGCGGCATTTTAAATATCTGAAATATTCTGAGACATGTTTATGGGGCCATATTCAATTTAAAGTCTGCTCATCCTGCTCTAAGGATTTTCCTATTAATAGTTATCATAGCAGTTTATCACTGTAGTTTAGAGAAGTGTTTGATTTTTCCTTTCAGCAAAATTGAAGATTTTGCATAATGAATTCTCTGTATAACAAATAAAATTTCTTTAAAAGCAGTCTTCACTTTTTAAAATATTGTACTCCTCCTTATAAAATATAAATAAAATGTTGCAAAAGAGAGGTTAAAAAGGGTCCAGCTGTGAAATTTGTTTTCTTCATCTTACAATTCTCAAATTCACATTAGCTTCCCTTGGATTGACAAGTGCATTTCTGTCCCAACCAGGCAGTAAATTCCCCCCTGAAAATCCCTGCAGCCAGAATGACCCTGGTGAATCTCAAATCCACAGTAAAAACATGGGGATGAACTGGTATCTCACAGTCATCTTTCAGAATCTTCTTGACAATTAGCAAGCCCAGTATACCAAAAAACAGAGAGGCAGGCTATGGTGAAGCTGTTGGTCAGAAATTTAAATGTGTGGGGGGATATGAGAAAAGTGAAGAAGGGCAGACCTATGCATGTGTGGTTGTGTCATAAGAGATGTACTGGGCAATGCTAACAGAAAGGAATTTTCCCCCTAGATCCACTTAGATACAATAGGTAGAAGGAGACAGCACTCTTCTAGGAAAGTATTAACAAAACACAAGAATATATAGAGCTTTACAGTACAGGGAAACATTATTTACACTGTTTAAGCAGCAGAATTATTTAAGAAAAAAAGGACAAAGTGCTTTCTAGAATCAACAATTGAGTTTGTCACTCTCTGTTTTCACAGTTTCTTAAAATTTTCTAACAACTACTTTGTTTTACACTTTCAGCAATATTGTATGTGGTCTTTAAACCCTACCATCAAAATTGATTTTCATTTCTTATACATACTACTTCAAAAGTGCTTCTATTCATACATAATGACTAGTACTACCTGGATGACCTGCTGAAACTGTTGCAGAGTTTCTCAGCAGGATCAAAGTTAAAACCAGAAAGAAGTTGTAATCTTCTTGATTATTTACAGGGAGATCATGGGCTGAGGGAGAAGGTTATCTTGTTCTCAATAAAAATGAGGGATTGTGAAAAAAAATGCTTAGCATCCTGTGGGGGTTTTCAACAAGTTATCCACTAGTTTCATCTCAGTTATGGATTCCAACCTTTTGTTCAGTCATTTTTTTCCAAAAGAATCTAAGTTCTAGTGTTACTTCTTACTTGCATTTTCTCTCCAATTTATGCTTTAATCTAATTCTACACCAGGACCCTTCCAGATGTTTACTCTTGTGAAGTGTTGAGCATCTTAAGCATATTCAGATCCTCTGACCTCAACACCACATAGGTTTTGCTCAGAGTACCTTCTTATTTCTGGAAGACTAAGCATGTTCTGTATCATTAAAAATGGAGTACAAGGATGGTGATTCCTAAGTTTTGCTTTCATTGACATTTGGCATTAAAGAAAAAATAAACTGTTTTTTTCAGCTAAATCCAAGATTTTGAGGCTGCCCAGATATTTGGGATTTTTTTTTCAGATTGTGAGTGCCCATTTCAAAGGGACATGAATGACAGCACTTTCTAAAATCAGGCCTTTGTCCTAGCTGTGAAAAAAGGCAGTCTCCAATTTTTAATTTACCTTTTGAAAATATTAATTTCAGTCAATGGTGCATTTTAGATGACAAGTCTTATTTCTTTAAAAAACAAACCATCATTCATGTTGAATTTATCTAATACAAAAACAAAGAAAAAAACCCCTGGTTTTAATGTTCATTTTACAGTAATTACGTATTCATGCATAATAACAGAAAAGATTTCTGTTACCTAGGCTGTTAATATGGTAGGAAATGCAATGCAGAGAAATGTAGTAGAGAGAGTTCTTGTTTCTGCCCCTGAAAGGGCAACACTGGACAGAGCTGGCTTGAGCAGTGTTATAACCAATACAAAAAGGGAGGAGTTTCTTCCATTCAAAAGAATAAAATGTATTATCTTTTTATCATCAAATCATTTATAAAAGAAACCACAGGTGGGAATCCTGAAAGCTTACATGAGTCAGAAAGGTCAAAAACCAATTTCTGACTTGTTGAAGACACCCTCCTGATTCTTTGAAGTGTGATTTTTTTTTTCTTTTTTTTTTTTTTTCTAGTGGTGTTCTTGGCCAGCCAGGCAGCTTATTAGACAGTCAGACTGTTGCATTTGACTTTTCTAAAGACTGTGTTGGCCTGTTATTTGCACCTCTATTTAGTTTAAGGCTTGACCTGTGAAGGTCTGTTTGGTTTGTATTTGGTGGTATCTCTATACTCTCATCATTACATTTGTCATACAGAGCAAGACTGTTTACTATGATGGTCTCTCATCCCTAAGATTTGCAACTTCCAAACATGTCTAACTCTGTAGATCTTCAAAACATGGTGGAAAACCCTATATAAAAATCAGTTTTTTTCATGAAGGTGTTGACTTACAGAAAAAATAGACAATAACATTCTAGGGTGGGGATCTGCTTTTGAATGTATGACTATGTACTGTGACATAGCCTTAATAATACACTCAGTAAAACTGTTGATAATTGCTAAGTCAAACAAGTATTTCTAAATAGTGCATTTTGTCAAAGATCAGAAAGCATTAATTTTTATATTGTATCTCAAAGAATTTGTCTCCAAAATATGTAGCATATTTTACATTGTAAGTAAAACAAATGGAGAGAAAATCAAGTATAGACAGAGGAAAAAAGATCTGATACCCTGCCACTTGACAGCAGTCACATTTCCCATTATTGTCAAATGTGATAGATTTTTGCTCATAAAAATTACTTTGTGGGGGAGAGGAGAAAGAAAAAGGGGGTTACTGACTCAATTACAGTCCTGATACTTCAGCTAAATGCCTTACCAAAAATGGAGAAAATAAAAAAAAAAATAAAAAAGACCATAGAGGTAAAATCTCCTGGGATTTTTTTCCCATATGTTAATGATTTTACAACTTCTGTCTGTTACCTCTACAGGAATCTGGTAGCATCTCACAGTAATCAGGGTTGGAGGAATATTCAGTGCTGGACAAGAGTCAGCCCTGAAGGACAGCATGTATTTTCCCATTAGAAACAACTCTTTATCTGGACCTGACTGAATCATCAAATTCTTTTCCCTACTTGAATGTCCTTTTCTGAGATCCACTTTTATCTGGAAGCAGAAATATGCCATTTGTGAAGGGGTGAAAATATCTGACTACAACTCCCAGATTCAAATTTCTTTATATGAAACATTCAGACATCTGTCCTTACTTATAATTCTTATTTCACTAAAAGTACCCCTTGAAGATGAGGCTCTTCGTATTCTTATTCTAGATGTACTAGGAACAAGTTTAGTATGGATTAGCGTGTTGTTGCTTTCTTAGAAATAGATGTACCACATGTTGCGCAGAAGTTGCTGTGGTATTGATTGAAAATGACCTGTTGAAGTTTGGAGGCAAAAAATACACACAACCCACTTTCCCCAAGGAAAAAAAAAAAAAAAGAAAAGAAAACCCAAACACACTAGATTTCAACTGAAGGTTTGCAAATCATTGTGTGAAATACTAACCTTTCATTGCATTCAACAGATCCTATTATGTGACAGTATGAATCTTCTAATCAAGCTGCTTAAAACCCTCAGGGCCTGGCCTGACAATATAGTAAATCTTGCTTCAGAGCTCTTGCTATAGGACTGGAAATGCCACAGCCATGTGATGCAAAGTACTTATCTGGTATAAGATCACTCTTATGTTTGTACCACTGACTTTTTGCTGGATCAGGTATCATTTTTCCTCCTACAGCTGACATAAAACCCCTATAAGAGCAGAAAGCTGATATAAATGTTATATTGCATGTTTTGGCCAGTTCAGCAATAACGCAATGGCATATCCACATTTGAACAAAATCAAATTAGTACCTGACAGTGAAAAAATCTAATATAAGTGGTGGTGAAATTGTAGCCTCAGAAAAAATCATTTCCTCTGTGAGGGTGTTGCTGATTTCCAAAATATCTGAAATTGCTGGGAGTGCTGCAAAGTCACATGCTGAATATTCATCATAAAATTAAAGACTTTGTTCTACATGTAGACATAGGCACCTAGTGGAGCTTACTAAAAGTTTGAGTCTACAAGTTCTACCACATAATACTCAGTACTAGTAATATGAGTAAGAGTATGCAGTGTGAGATCCTAAAAGTCCTGTTGTCCTGTGCTATATTGTGTGTAAAAGTGGGGGATTTTTTTTTCTGTTTTTTCAGTTGCTCATAAATGTTGACCAGAAAGTTGGAAGGGGTGACATCCTCCTACAGTACATTCTCACTGGTTTTCACTGCCAAAGTTTTCATGATAATCATCAAAATTTATACCAACAATTGTCCCTGACTGTGCTTAATAGTAAAACAAGATGGAAAGAACATTTTCAAGAACAAATTGTTCATTTGCATGCAAACTACTTGTGCTAAATTTGTTGAAAACCTCTTACATCCACACCAGTGCTGTTCCAAAATATTCCAGTTTCAGCATACTTAATTCTTATTGTTCCTGGCACAGCTTGCAGAAGAAAGGGATTCTGAGGAGATTTCAAAGCTACTTGTGTACAGCATAACAGTTGTCTAAAGCCTAACTGAACTGTGTCAGTTAGCATCCAGTATAATAATAACATGCTTGATACTGCTATATTTAAATACAATTGTACTTTCTTTTGTAGAATAAAGAAGGATTAACAGATGACCTAACAGTTATTAGTAGTTCAAATAATAAGGCTACTTCTAATTTAGTTGCATTTCTTTAGTGCAAATATGTTATGACACCCATTAATTTTATACTTGGAACTCAGAAGGATCTGCTTTCAAAGTTTAAAGTAACTGTTGGCATAAACGACTGTAAAAAGACTTTTGAAGTGGAAAGTATTAATCAAAACTGGAAGATATTTAAAGTCAAATTAAATGTATGTTCATAAAATTACAATTTTGCAAACAAGTTAGGTAAAAGGATGTTAAAAGGAGAAGCTGAGGAAGCAATAAAACATGATTGAAATATATAGACAAAATAAGTATGTTGAAACAATTTTGTGAGAGTCTCAGGAGAAAGTTGACTTATGCTTACTTTTGCTTTTGGTGATGATGATGGCAGGAAGAGAAAGAGTGCAAGCGATTAAGGCATTATTGTAATACTCTAAGTAACTTGGATCATTTCCTGACACCTTAAAGCCTTAGGAAAAAAAGTAGCTGTAAATACCTGTTTTCCGGACACAATCAGTGACATCATACCTCTTAATAACAGAAGCTTGGAAGAGCTGTAATTTTTTAAAACCTTTTCTCTAGGCAATGTTGGATTTATTTACTTGGAAAAGAGAATTAAAAGGTCTGTGTTTCAGATTTCTTTTCTTTTTTTGCATTGGTTTTATGTTTGGGATTTCAGCGCATCTGGGTATCACCAAATGTGACGTTACTTCTACCCTCAAGTCTTGTCTTACCACTGTTTGAATGTCCTTGACCTAACGCGAGTGAGCTGGAAGTCCATCTGTCTGACTGTTGCAGAGACTCCCAGGCAGCAGCTATGGCAATATTCTTCCTGGCTATTATGAATGTTCATCGGATAAAAGGTTTTCTTCTGCCTGATGCATATAAAGTGATGAGGAATCCCAGCCTTTCCATTTTGGAGAGTGCAGGCTGCCTACCAGTCTGACTCTTCTCTCCATCACCCACAGAAGAGCTGGAAATAATGTGGTTGAAATCACCCTGTTTCTAAAGCTGCCAAGCCTTTGTCTACTGACAGTTTCTGCTGAAAAGCTATAACAGGGGCTGGTACTTTCCAACTTTTCTGTGATCACTTGATGTGCAGTTTTTGACTCCAGAGGTAAGTGTCATGCCATCTTACAGTAATGGCTATCAGATAATTCTGCATGAGTACAGTTTTAACTATAAACTGGAAGTAGTTTAATACACCTAAGAAATAGATATGACCGTTGTCCTTATCCTGGCTTTCTGTAACTGATGCTATCTATAACTCTTCGCATTTTTATGCACCGGCATAATAAAATTTTAGACAAATTTTGCTTCAGTTTGACAGCTTAAAGAAAGTGTGTGTGTGTGTGTGTGTCCGCCTGTCTGTCTCTGTGTATACATATATCAAAATAGATTTTCAAGGCGGTAATGCGAAATATACAAGTAAAGAGTTCAGAGATTGGCTGTACACCCAATCATATGTCTCATATTGAAAGAGAATTACTTGGCTGAATTTGTCTCAAAGAGATTTTGGCAGCTTTTCATTTGTATTTTCTGCCAGCAACAGACATCAAAATAAACGCAAAGATTTTTTCCCCCTAAACTGCCAAATTAAAACATTTGCTGTCAGTTCCTTCCAGTTCACTGCTCTTTCATAGAATCATAAAGTAACCAACTATGTGAACAAGAAAAAAAGTCTGATAAATATTTGTATGGGGCTCTTTTCAATCAGAACTTCGTAGAGGTGTTGTGTTGGAAGGGACCTTAAGAGGTCATCTAATCTATGCTCCTGCTCTGTAAGGGATCAGTTATACACAGAGTGTTACTGACAGAAATTTGTCCAATGTTCGTAAAAAATAGTCATTGCAGGGGCTTTCTCAACCTCACTGAGCAACCTGTTCCAATACTGTTCTTTTAAAAAGAAAGTTTTTCATAATAATTGAATTAAATATTTTTCTGATGCAAATACACTGATTACTTCTTAGCAGGGAATATGAAAAACAATTGATCACTCTTACAACAATCATTTTTTTATTTGACCACTTTTATCATTACTGTTCTATCTCAGCTGTTTGGTCCTGTTTATTGCCTCAGTGGCTATATATAACATTGGTCTCATTGGTACAGAGTTTGACCCTGTCATCTTTAATAAATATGGATCTTCACCAGTAAATCTGATATCACATTATATGCACGTATATGTAAATATGTTGAGAGAGAGAGAGACTAAAGCTTCTAAGTGAGCAATCTGTAATAAGTGTAAATATTCAGGTAGTATATTTCACAATTTCAGAAATTATGAAGCATAGATAATATGTATTTATACAGTTGGTATCTTTGACTTTCCGCTTGCTGTGTATATATATGATACTACAGTGTGTGCAAAAATGGCACAAAATTATGAATAAACTAACAATACAAAATTAATTTCATATCCAGAAAGAGCTCCTGTGGCTTTGGGGTAGTCGCATTCTACCTAGTGACCAGGATATAAAAGTGTGTGTCAGCTTTGGGCTAATTATTTCATAGTCAAACTTTGTCTTTATGTGTGAGGCACAAAAACATATCAAGACACACACACACGAAAATCACAAACCACTTGTGCTTCTGAGCACAACAGAAACAGAGAAATACCATTAAAAATACGTGATTCAGTTTAGTTCAGATTTTTTAACCAATAAACTTTGGGCAGGTTCACTTTTTTTTTTCTGTACAGTTCTCCCAACCATCATCAAAATGAGTTGTAATGAAAAGAACTGGGGAAAAAAAAAAAAAAAAAAAAAAAGCTTTGAAAGACCTTAAAGTTCTGAAACTTTTGATCCAATACATGTTGTCCACAGGCCTTCTTAAAGAGATTTCCAAAAGGGGAAATATATCCTTCTAGTTCCAAATACAAATCTGGAAAAAAGGTCAGAAGGGGAACAAGCACCCTCATAAAAACTGGAACATTTGGATCATTTTCCCACAATACATTTTCAAAGCCTACTACTCATTTTCTGGCTTCTAGTTTTTATATTCTTTGGTATTTCATAGCAATTTACCTTTCATGTTACATGTTAAAATAGGATTCCATGTCTTAACAAATTAAAAAGTTGTAAGATATCATCGTTGGTACTACTCTATACTCATCGTTTCTATAGGATTAACATGCTCAGAAGCACAGAGATACTGAGCTACAGCTTCATCTTCCATAAAAGAATACATTTTTATTCAGGAAAGAAATAGTATCAAAGTACTTTCTAGTTCTTTGCATACACTTGTTTAAAGAAACTTTTTCTCTCTTTCCCTTTCCCTATGTCCCTCCTCTGCTCACCAACCTACGAGAAACTATCGCTTTGATTAACTTTTGTCTGTAATGTTGTATGAATTATATTCTCTAAAAGATATGTTTGGGCTCAAATTTTTAAAATTTTTGTAGAACACTGTCTAATGATCCAATTGGTACAATATAATAATAAAGCAATTCTTTATTTTTCTCTTTTGTGTTTAATGCTGTGGCCTGAATTTACAAATGCAGTTCTATCTGATATGTATCTGTAGAGAATGAAAAGAATTTTGATAGCTAAAAATGACTGCCTTGTTAAAAACCTTGCTCACTCCTCATTTGATCTTCTCCTTTGAAACCATTTTAAAATGTGACAAAGATGAAAAAGGATCTCAGAGAAGGGCAAGCCATAGGCAGCATTTGAATACCTGGGGATCTGCCATATTCCTATACTAACACATTGGCATAATGAAAAATTGAATAAATTACTATTTATTGATTTTTTCACTATTTATAAATTGATGAGAGAGTCTGTAATGAGATCATGCCATTATAATAGGATCATAAATGAAACCCGTCCATGAGTTGTTATTAAGGATGCATCCACATTTTCACTTTAGTTCTCTTTTTTTCTGGACTGTAACTACTAAAAATGTCTTTACTGTGAAAATGCCTGAACTGTATTTTGTGCCCATTTTGATAGGTACATCCCGGTTTCCTACTACTTGTACTTCCCTGATGTGAGGTGGTTAATTAAGGAATAACAGAAAACTAGAAATTCCCTGTGTTCTAGAAGGCAGCATGAAAAGGACAATAGCTGATATGTGGATCTAAGTGTACTGTGTCAATTGGTGATGACAAAGGACCATATTAAAACAGCCTTCTTTAGACACATTTTTTTAAAAGAAAGCATTTTGCCCTGGAGGGAGCTCTGTGAGTACATTATGGTCTGGATAACTGAATTACAGTCCATGCCTGAGCCCTGGTGCTGCCCATTCAAAACCTGGCTACACTATAGACAGGAGACCAGTGCCTATTTTCCAAATTGGGCTTCTTCTGAGCATGGCGTACTCAGAAGTGAGGGTAACGGTGAAGGTCTCAGGGCTCAGATAGCACTTAAACCTATGCAGTTGGGATCACATCCTGATAGCCTGTCATATGAACTGATGGGCAAAGATAAACATAACTGGAAGAAGCCTAGATACAACCAGTCGTTGGAAGAGAAAAAAATTAGGTTGACTGAATATGCTTCCTAAAGAAAAGAAGTACAAAACTGGTGGCACATTTTAGAGGTTGTTTGACTGGCTTGACTGAAACATGAGACAAGTTATTTTGGAAGCTGAACTTCTTGCAAACTAGAAGTGAGCATGTCCATTTCAATTTATTGGCTGGAAGCCTTTTTAAAGCATCTGAAGTAGATATGCATAAACACTTATAATGTCCGTTTCTGACTACTGGAGAGCTTCCATGTTAATTTAATCAAGCTTTGTACGTGATTACTAAGATTGAACAAATCCTAATGCATAATCTTAAATAAAACTAGGCAAAATGTGGCTACAATTTGCTATGTTTTACTCATATTTTAAACAGCAAGAGTTTAAATGAGCTCAAAAACAAACAAACAAACAAAAGAATAATCCATCTTGTATTGTAAAACTAAGATCCAGAATTTAAGGCACCTAAAGGGACCTAAAATGTTTTGGTTTGGTGCTATCTATAGTATTCTGAAATATTTATAGTACCTAGACACAAAAAAGGGTGCATTTAGAATTGCACATCAGTCTTTACTCAGAAGTGTTTTATTTTGTCTAAGTCACACCCTGAACATAATTGTAACATACCATTTGAAGTTAATTATACCGTATCTAGGAAACACCCTGGATTTTATTACAAGGCTGAGTACGCCAAAGGTTTGGGTGCTTCCACTGCCAGCAGCTAGTATCACAGTAGGAAAGTCCAGCTTCTGGCAAAACAGGATAAAACAAGAATTTTTATAGACATAGTGAAAATATACGTATATTCATGAGTCAGTGGAATGAGTCACAAAAACCATGTTTTCACTTGAGAGGAAGCAACTTTAACCCATATTACTGAGTCTTAGATGGGTCAGTCATATTTTTTTATTGTAACTCGTTTTATGACACCCTCTTCCTACTTCTCTATTACCTACCCTGTGAATGAAGATCACGGCATTCTTCGGGGTTCCTTTTGATCTGGAAAACTCACATCTGAGACAGCAAAGTGCTTAGGGGACCACTTTCAGCTCAAAGAAAAATAATTTCCTTCAGGGGGAAAAACAAAATAGTATAAAACAGAAAAAGAGCTGTTACAGAACAAGCATAACACTAGAAGGTATAGGTTTGTTAATTAGAAAATGATATCTGATGCATACCTTTTCTAACTGCTGCTTAAGATATTCACCAGTGTGACACTTTCCAATGAAATAGGGAATGAGGTGGCTAAAACTCTAATATGCTCTTAAAATTTAGGACTGGTATTTCTGTTTCCCAAAAAATCTGGTGCACTCCTGAGCCTTAGTGTGACCCTCCGAAAAAAAGCACTGTAAGGATCTGACTCTTGTCTTACTTTATGTGCTCTCAATCATACCTTTTGCAGTGTACTAGGCTGATAGAAAAGTAACTGGATCCATAAATATAATCAGCAATTATAAGTATTACGAGATCACAAATATGTTCTTTAGGTAAATTTCTATCTTACATAAAATAACACAATGTGATTTAAAAAAAAATGAAATGTAAATTCCATTATTAAATTCTTTACACCACTAGTCGGGTTGATTTCCCTCACCTTTTTGCATGTACATACAAAGTGTGTACAATAATCCTTGCTGGAATTTGCTTAGCATAGATTTGATGAATACCAACAACAGGAATTTTATGACTTTGGTGCATAAGTAATTGTTGCAGTGAAAATTCCTGATTTTTCAAAAATAAATGGTGCATAAAAGCACATAAAAGCTCAGTTAATATGTCTGAACTTGTTCAAGAACATGGCCCAGCTCAACCAATGGAACTAGTTTTTTATTCAGCAGAGACCTCTTAAATTCATTGCCTCACTGCACAGTAAATCTGTTCTTTTAGCAGGTTTTTCTTTTAGCAGGTAGTCAATTAAGGGGGGACAGGTGTCTTCACGATATATATCTTTACAGTGAAGTGTATGTTCTTACAACATTTCAGTTATCTTTAAAATTCATCATATATTATTTAAAGAGTTATATCTTAACTAAGTTTATGATTTCCTAGGGTAACATGATTATATTTTTAAGCATATAGATGGTGAGGGGAGCATACTTATATTAGTAAGTCTCTTTCTTTTCACACTCTCAATTCCATATATTTTAACCAGGGAAGAAATATACCCTCTTCTGTTTGTAATTCTCACCCTCTACTCTTCTATTAACTGGTATATGCGCTTCAACTTAATGTAGATAAATAAAGTAACACTGTAAAGTTATCATTTAGAAATTTAGGATAAGTGACAAATAGAACATTTAAAATGTACAAGCATTACATTGCTGGTCTTCAATGTTAGAGGAATTTCATAACCTAAATGTCAAAAAGGACATAGGTGCATTTGGGGCCACAGAACACAAACAAACCTGTAATGTTTACCAGATTAATTTTTAACTTCTGAGCCTTACAGTGATGACACTCATTGCTGCAAAGAAATAGAAAAATGACAGCAGATTCTTTCATCAAGTGTGTGCCATAGAAGCCTAATTTTTAATTAAATTCCCTACAATTTAGTGTTCATAGAAACCAAATAATTGAAATATTAGATGATTCTGAAATGTAAACCTTATTTCTAATGTAGGCATTAAAATGCTGTTATAAACAACCATTCTATTCTTAATTGAATTTTCAAAAATCTCCATTATTTAAAAAATAATAAATGTACTAATGGAGTTTGATAAGATTACTGTAACTGAACACTGCTATAAGCTCCAAATACTAGGAACACTGCATACACTGCAGATGAATTAGCTGTTCTTAAATTAAGGAATATTACAGTCAGTAATGGTATGACATTCTTTTTTATGGCCATGGCTTGGGTTATAATGTGACAGAAAAAAAATGTAATGTTTCCAAAATGACAGTTTTTAGATTTGTGTTGCCTGAGGTAGTTCAGCTGAACAATAAACTATAATTTGATTGATGGAAAATTGAAGTGGTTCATCTAACTTGCCAGGCTGTCTTACCCAAGGCTTTGGTTTTGCATGTATGATGATGTATCACAGTTTTAGAGATAATGTTGTTTGTATTATACATGAGATTTTTTTACACATAAAAATGAAGACTTCATTACCCAGTAAAGATCAAAATATGCTATGGATTAACAAGGAATCACATTTGTTTGAGAATGGATTTGTACATCAAAATGTGCTCTCTTTGTGAAACCAAATGATAAATAACATATAGGACTAGAGTGTCTTTATTTTTATGAGCAAATCAGCCATATCACCAGTTATGAAATTATTAACTTAAAGGAAGGTCGACATCTGCACCCAAGAGAAACAATCAGAGAGTGGTAGCTTTTCCTTTATCCAGAATTAATCCTGTGAAATAACAGACTGGTCAGCAGAAATCTTTTAGAAAAAGCAATAACATTTTTATAGATGTATTAATATATACTTAAGGAGGAAAAAAGAAGATGAATGAGAAAATAATAAAGATGTTATTAAATACATATTGGTAACATTTATATAGGGTTTGGATTTTTTTTAATTACTGATGCAGCATGTGTACAGCAACAGCTCCAGAAAAATTATCATATAATATTTTTTTTAGCATCTGTGAGGACAATTTTGAATTGCTCAAACGATTCAGTCACCAGGCATTTTTTCCCTTAAATATTTTGCATCAAGCAGGATGTGTGTCCTCTGCTCTGTACGACCAGCCATCTCCAGACAGATAAAAACAAGGCATGGCATCTAGTTTCAGCTGCTAAAGGAAGCAACATTTGAGGAAACGATCATATAGCTGGGAGTATGATTATAATGTTTTGTTTTGATTCCTTTTTTTCCCTTCATTTTTATCCAAAAAGAAAGGCCAGCTGTTGAGCCATCTTGAACAAGGGTCTTTCTTGCTCTTTCTCTTCCTCCCTAAGTACATGAAATAGCTAATATTGGGTTTCCAAGTGAAACTGTAACACTTGAACTTGAAGCAACAGGAATATTACATCTCTCTCTGCTATTTATTACCCTGCCAAACATTAAACAAGGCTATGATCAAACAAAACTATGGTAATCCAGTCTTTTGGGAGATTTAATTGGCATACTACACTCTTTTATTTTTTCTACAAAATGTCCTGAATTACAGACATTCAAGAGTTGGGGCTTAATCAACAGATAGAGCTTCTTATTATTACAAAGAAATTCAGGAGAATTGTATTTGAGACTATCCTTGAAGTAACAGATCTGTCTGTAATGAGATTTCCAAAATTACTGTAGGGAATTCTCTACAGTGGAAGTGCTTTCTTCTTGGGTCATTACATTGCCATAAGTCTTAATTTTCCAGGCATTTTACTCCTTTTCCCTCTGTGTCATGCTTTTTATCAGGGTTCAAATCTGGAAATACCATTGTCTTTTCTAAATTGCAGCTTAAAACTGAACCATGCATTCAAGGAGATGAATAGAGACAATACATCAACAGTAGGATTGGCCTTTCTCTGTTAGAAAAACAAAGCAAACCAACCAAAGAAACAAAAAAAAAAACAAAAGAAAGGTTGAAAGACAGCTTTTCTATATTTTGCAAAGTAAACCAAAGACTAAAGGAGAAGGAGCTGCAAGATGAAAACTGCTTTTATTTATAGGACTAGGGAGAGGAATCTAATTATGGAAAGAAAGTAAGGATCAGCGAGAAACATAGGACTGGAGAAGACATTTTGGGCCCTTAAATTGCACCAGGGGAGGTTTAGATTGGATATTAGGAAAAATTTCTTCACCAAAAGGGTAGTCAGGCACTGGAACAGGCTGCCCAGGGACGTGGTTGAGTCCCCATCCCTGGAGGTATTTAAAAGACGTGTAGATGTGGTGCTTAGGGACATGGTTTAGTGGTGGACTTGGCAGCGCCAAGTTAACAGTTGGACTTGATGATCTTAATGGTCTTTTCCAACCTAAATGATTCTGTGATTCTATGATTCTATGATTGTATGATTCTATGATTCTATTCAAAGTCACAGACAGAACATCATATAATCCCTTTTATAGAGTTATTGAACTCTATCTGAAAACCATTTAGGGTAATTTTTACTGCAAATCTGTTTAGGAAACCATCAGAGTCTTACTGCTTGGTAGAGCAGAGAGTTAGGAATGTCCTTCCAGTTTCCAGGAAAATGTAGTAACTGACAACTTATTTCCAGTTCCTCAGCTAGGAATAATAAAATATTTCATCTGAAGTAGCTCTTCTTTCATCCTAGTATTACTAATGGTTTATTAATAGACATATCTATTTTGGGAAATCATTCAAGGAAAACAACTGAAGAAGGCTTGGTAGGAGGAGTATTAGTTGATGACCATGGGATTGTCACTGTTTTGGAGCCATGAAAAGGCAAATTTACAAAAAGTGAGGGGTCAGAGCAAGCAATAGGGCACTATTCATAACAGTACAGCCTGGGAATGGCTACAGTTCCTGTTGCCAGCATTTGAGGATTAAATGAAACTAAAAGAAGTATACCAAAGGAAGCAAAAGCAGAGGAAAGACAGCAGGGTTTATTCGCTTTTCCTGAGAACATCAGAAAGGGGGAAGAGAGAGTTAAACTAAAAGGCAATATTGGTCCAAGTAATAGTAGTGTGAAATTGGTCCTGAGTGTCCTCAAGTTGGGAAAAAAAAAGTTCTGAATTGGTTGGCCACAGAAAACCTTGAACAGTGTTTTAGTTGGAGCAGTGGGGTGAAAATCAACCTGCTTTTAAGACACTTCAGACACTTTACATCTCCTGGCAAACTCGATCCCAGCTTGACTTTAAAACATTATCTGCTTTGTTATCATACTTTTTCCCCATTATTTATATGTCTCTCATTATGCAGGTTTTGAGATGGTTATGCATGCATTAATCCCCTTTTTGGAAGGTCTCTTCTCTTTATCTGCGACACAGATTACTGTTAGATGTACCACTTCTGACTTGGAAAATCTTCAGGCCTCAAGTTCTTGAGCTCAGGTTAACCATATTCAAGGTTTTCAACTCAACTGACTTTACTACTCAATTCCCATATCAAAATAGATCCTTCTGAAATCCCAAACCTTACCTACTGTCCTATTTTTGTCTATTTTCTCTTTAATTTAAACTGAATCAACTTCTTAATTAACTCCATGTTAATTAATTACTTAAAGTTATTTTCTCCAAAAGTACTTCTGGGGAATACTTGATTAAGAAACACATCAGCTAACCACATCTAGGAATACAGAGTTCCTTTGGCTATTAGTTGCATTTGTTCTCCAACGTATAGCCTGACAATTAAAATTTCTCAGTGTCATAACTGTTGAGAATAGTGTTTCTCTCCATCAATTTTACAGATAACTCTATCCATAGACACATCCATATCTGATTCCCTGGGTGCAGAGAAGACTTCTATCATTAAGTACCCCAATGGAATTTCACCAGCCTTCCAAAAATTGACTTTGCCCCAGAAGATCCCTTTTAATACCTGCCTATTCCTTCTTTTATTTTTCTTTATATTTTATCTTATGCAGTGTTTTTTCTGACATTTTTCCATTTTTGTTTATATTTCTGGATAAGTTCAGACCTGTATTTCATATCTGTTTTCTTCTGCAGGGAACTGATCAACCTAATTTCTTTTGTGCCCAAATGTCTGATTCCTGTTTTCTGTCACTAGTTCAGGATTCTCTACTTTGCTGTACAAGTTCCTGGCATTTGAGACTACTTCAAAAACCATAAAAAATATTTTGTAAAATGAGCTAAAAAAACTTTAAATGGGACTATGGTAGTAATTCAGCTGCCATGGTACCTCAGTGTCTCACTAACATGCAGAAAATTTGAGATAGGAAGCTAATAGTATCCAAAATTTTCAGATATGGAAAACCAAAGCAGATTGATTAAATGTTTATCCAAGGTCATACTGGAAGTTTGTGTAGAAGTATAAAAATATTTACTGCAGTTTTCTTGTATCTCCAGTCCCATGCCGTAATCAGAATACCTACCTGCCCTCCATCTGTCTGCAAAACAGAGTATAGAAATACTATGGGACTGTTCAAACAGCAATAGGAAAAGAACACCCTCAATATGCAGTGGCCTGTCAAACTTTGTGACAGTTCACCCTTCACATTTTCTTGGTAGTTATTGTCACAGCCATCTGTATGCTGATTTGTTTAAAACACAGTTTGTAGAATATGCAACCAAGCATCTGATCCTTAATGTACATATCTAAATTCTTTGAGCTCTCTGAACATTAGAGAAAAGCAACCATTTGTGACTTTTTAATTGGTGTCAGTTGGCTGTATCATTGTTACTACATGACATATGTTACAAGGACTGTTCCTGCTGAAGGTAGGTGCATAGAATGTCACTTTACATTTTTTGCAAGTAGCCAGTATCTCATCAGTTTTGCATAGCACATCATTAGCAACATCACAGAGTGTGACGGTATATTGTGCCTAAATATGAAATGCTGATTCCTAGCTGAAAATATATTATTTTTAGGTTGGAAAGCAGTTTCTGTATCATAATGTGGGTTCCTGAACCAAAATGATTCTGTGGTCTGTCACGAAATTGCAAGCTGACAGATTCTACAGAGGAATCTTTTACATTTATTCACATTACCAACACATTGCAAACAGTTTCTCTCTCATTTGTTTTGGTCCAAGGTCCTCTTAATCCTGTATGAGTGCTAGCAGGCTATTTCCAAGAAGAGAATATAGAAACAGATTTTTGTTTTAAAGATTCTTTTCAAGTACCAAATTTCCATGCCTTCTTTCTAGTTGATTGAAGAACATAAAAACTTCTGTTAGTTCCTATTTATATTTTAAAATTTTATACATTTTTAAAAGAGGTACAGCTATGATTCATACTATTTCTACTTTTCTCTGCAGTGAGAATGTGTGTTCTCCCACTCCTATTAATTTGAAGAATAAGAATAGATTCTTTGATTTTAAGACCAAGTGAGTCTGTTTATCCTCAGGGAAGAATAAGACATGATGTGAAATCCTGGATTCACTGAAAGCACCAGCAGTAACTTCTGCAGAGCTGGGATCTCTCCCATTGTTCTGCATGCAGAACTCTATCTTAAATATGCAGGAGATTCCTGAATACATCTCAGGCTTTAAATTCAACTAGCCTTTTCTATATCACAGCTCACTTTCTGGTATTGGATGATTTTGAACTAAGACACATGCTTGCAACCATTAGTAAAGTGTTTGTGAAATACAGTAAATATTCAGACTGAAAATTCCACTAATTCAACAGAAGGGATAGACTGAAGATCTTATTATAAATAAAATGACAAGTTGTATCATTTACATATAACAGAAGAGGGCATGGAGGCATATAAACTTAAAATTCCTAGCCATGAAGAACTTTTATAAACAAAAATAATTTTATATAAAACTTAACCATAAACATATTGCTAAGTTTACAGGATTGTAATTATAGATTCTACATTTTAAAGTAAACAGCATCAAGGCAACATACCTCTTTCTCTGCATTTTACAACACAGGTGAGATCTATATTAAACAAAAACTTGGGAACAGGGAAATACTAGGAGATACATGAACTGATTTTCTGTAAGAATAAAAATTACCTTTTCTTTTTAAAATGAGTCACCAGAAGGTGATATCCACATAGGATTTGTAGAAGTAGGATTGATCCTCATGACATCTCAAAGCTGCAACTAAGACTCTTTAAGGTGGTTTTCCCTGGATATAAATTATGAAACTGACCTTACGCTAACCAGAATATCAAAAATCTAATAATCTTCCTGAATGATGTTGGTTAAACCAAACTGTATTAAACCAAACTCAGAGCAGGAATGTGAGAATTTGTGACTGAGTTCCAGTCTCCTGTTTTGAGATCAAAAATACTAAGACCCTTCTCAAAGAGCAGCATCTTTCATTGCTTTCGAGTGTAAAAATGCCAGTGTGAAACATAAACAAAGATCTCTCACGTGGACAAGAGATGAGTTTGAAAACCAAATAACATTGCAAGGCTCTCTGTCCCACTGGAAAACTGAAAAACAAGGGGGAGTACTTATATGAATCCCTTTCATTTTTCTGAGGCCAAAACACATTTGTAAAAGTGCAGTCAGAAAACCTGGGAAAGGCTAGTCCAGCACACAGTATGGAGAACCAAAGCTGCAAAGTACCAGCCTTGGAATGCCTCAAAATGTATTCAGATCAAATGCAAATGATGTCTTCTTCAAGGTACACTCTGGGGAAGGTCACACAGAAAAAAAAAAAACATTAAAAAAGTACTTGTCTGGTTCTTAGAAGTAGCTGTGAAAAAGGATATAGAGGGGGCATCCTGTCTTACAAATAGCAAAAACAAAAGAGAAAAAAAAATAAAAAAACCAAACACCAAGGAAAAGTCCTGGAGTACTCTATCTCCTTTTGATACCTTTGTATGTTTCCTCACCCTTGGTTGCTCTTTACATTTCTCTCCCCCCCAGTCTGCTACTGCTGAGGCAATTATCCCAGGACAGTCCCCCCTGCAGATGTTGCAAGGGCTGCCTTTGACACATCAGCGCATTTATAGCTGCCTAACTAGCCTCCCCAGACTGGGGAAGTAGAGAGCTTGCCAAGTTACCCAGAGGTCTAGAGGGGTTTGGGCCCCTATCTGCCTGGACAAAGCATGAAGATGACTGTAATGAAAAGAGGCTGGCACACACTGAAAATCTCTTTGCAAGTGGAATTCAAGATCACACTCTTCAGCAAAAGCATATGATATCTCCCAGGCTAACAGCTTGGCTTCCTTGCAACATCCCAATGGGGCCATTCTCCCTCTTCTCACGTCATTATCCACAGCCTCTAACACTCTGTCCGCTTGTAGTTTCAGGTGAGTTCTTCCTTAGCCTGGCAGAAATCATTACAAGGCCAAACCATGAAGGAAGATAGAGCACAGTTTATACCACTTTGGGTTGTTGGTTTGTGCGGTACCTGTGAAGAATATTTAGGATTAAATGAGCACTCCTAGCCCATGGGCACTGACAGAATGGAAAATCAAAATGAGTCACTAGGCAGATAATGTTTTACCTGTGTGACTGGAATCACTTGCATAGGTTGCAAGCGTGGTATGGGAAGCCAGAAGGCACATCACTACACTAGGAGTCTGTGAGGAATGAGAACGCTAATATGAGACAGTGAGTAAGGTCCAGCCTGAGAAATGTTTCCTGCCTATGCCCTTGACTTCTCTTCCATCATTAGCATTTCAGTGCTGTTCCTCTTAATCCTCTTGAGCCTCCTCTGCTACACTAAGCACTACAAACAGCTTCTCTGAAGTTTTGCCACTGCTTGTGACTGGATGTCCAGAGAGACTCAGCTTAGTTCTTGGAGCAGGTCCCAAGGAAGGGACCTTCTCCATGTTAGCTCAGATAACGGGGGTACACAGTCAAGCTACAGAACTGGCTCACAGTCAGGTGCCAGTACCTTATTGCCAAATGGTAGTAGCTGACTCTTCTTCTACAGGGAGATAGTCTGCAGCTGTGGGATTAGTGTTTTATTGACCTGATTAGTGGTTGTCTCAGCTGGTTTGTGGTCTTGCAACAAAGAAAACCAGCTCATAGCTGTGGATGGTTAAGTCCTGTCTTCCCTCGATATATTCTTGGGCCATGTTATAACCTTCCTTCATGTCCTCTAACTTAATCTGGTACTGACCACTGACCGTCTATAACTGTGTTGCATCAAAAAGACAGCGCTTTAAGGATTCACTTGTAGGAAGAAACAAACAGGGTCATCAAAGCCATCATTGTTAGCACAGCGATTGGTTGTACTGCTGCAGCAGCAGAATCTGAAAGACCTGTGTAAATATTCAACTCTGTCTTCATATGTGAAGATGTTACTTACAGTTAAAGAAAATTTTTCCACCAGGTTAAAATTATTTTTGCATCTTGTAAATCCTTCCCAACATTATTAATGGCAGTTAGAAAAGAAGGGACTAAAACTACTAGATAAATGAGGCTTTATTTAATTTCTTCATGACAGTAGAATGACAGCAGACATCATCTCTTGAAAGAACATTTGTTATAGATTCCTTACAGAATTAAGAAATGGCTAAAAATTGTTCTTATGTATTAACTTTTGTGAAAAGATCTAAACTGTGAGAAGAGATTTGAATCCACATTTAATAAAAGCGTTATGCCTTTTGTGACATTATGTTTGAAGGAGGCAGACATAGGAGAATTGATTGAAATCACAGTCTTATGCAAGAAGTTATGGATTCTGCAAATAAAAAAGTCCAGGAGAGAATGAAAGGACCTTATAATTGTAGTAAACTCTTTGGAACATGATGTAGGCCAGACTGTAACTTCGTACTCATACAACACTCTTATTCAAGAAAAACATAGAAATATGTGTGTAGTTAATGAAACATGGATTTTTTTTTCAAGGAAATATTCATTATTTTCAGTCTCATTACAGTCCATTTCAGATATGGACAATACATTGAACGGCTTTCATGAGCTGAGGCTTCTGAAAGATTTGAGAGTTTAGTACTGAATTAGATACAGGCATCACAAATACAGAACTTACTCTCCATGTCTGAGAAAGGTCAGTTATCAGAAAAAGCCTCTCTCCTTTGCTTTTGTAGATAATGCCATGACACCAGTCATGAGGTCTCATTTTTTATCAGTTACGAAACTTAAATAATTTCTTTTTTTTAAAAATAATTATTTCTTAATTCATGATCCATTAATGATGTTAAACTCTAATTCTCAGCACAGAGCTTGTGCGGAAAAAGGTGAAACAGCTAAAATTCAGAAAAGGAACATTGATATCACCAGTTCAGTCTCAGGGGTAGACACAGGCAGAAGACTGAATGTCTCAATGATTCATACATATGTTTAATATATACACGTGGCAAAGGCGATACAACTCCTTTTTTCCACTTTCACGTTCAAGAAGCAACACATTTTCTGCTCAGAAGTGCAGCTAGTCACACTGATCCATGCCTTTATGTAAACTAAATTTTGTGATCTTGGTCTGACAGGGAGCCACGAAGACATTCTGAATGACTATTCTTCAACAGCATATTAAGTATATGAGACTGAAAAAAATCTTTGCTTGGTGTTTATCTTTCCAGTGCTGAGGTCCTGTTTCAAGGTCCTTTTTCTAATACTAAAAGTTTCATTTGGTTGATCCAATGTATCTCATGGTATATTACTTATGTGTATATATATATATATATGGCTATGTAGTAATATAGATATATGTAATATACCCTGCATATGTATGTATACATATATATATACACACACACACAAGTTCAAACCTGCCTTTGAGTCCAAATTAACCTGGCCTCCAAATTAATTGGGCATGGTGTTTGCACTTGAGCATGGGCTTCGGCAAGCCTGAGACACAGCAGGAACCTGTCCCCCACACTGCAAGCCTTGGTGTCTGACTGAGGATTTGCCGTCTGATCAGATGCATAGACAGATAACCCCACTACCTTTATCCTGAAAAGCTTTGAGACAGCCTCCTGTGGGTTTTGGGCCCCTCACCACAAGAAAGACATCGAGGTGTTGGAGCGTGTCCAAAGAAGAGCAAAAACGCTGGTGAAGGGTCTGGAGAACAAGTCTTATGAGGAGCAGCTGAGGGAACTGGGGTTGTTTAGCCTGGAGAAGAAGAGGCTGAGGGGAGACCTTATTGCTCTCTACAACTACTGGAAAGGAGGTTGTAGCGAGGTGGGGGTTGGTTTCTTTTCCAAGGTAATAAGTGATAGGACGAGAGGAAATGACCTCAAGTTGCACCAGAGGAGGTTTAGATTGGTAATATTAAGAAAATTTCATCACCAAAAGGATTATCAAGCATTGGAACAGGCTGCCCAGGGAAGTGGTTGAGTCCCCATCCCTGGAGGTATTTAAAAGACTTATAGATGTGGTGCTTAGGGACATGGTTTAGTGGTAGATTTTGTAGTGGTAGGTTAACAGTTGGACTTGATGATCTTAACGGTCTTTTCCCACCTAAATGATTCTATCATTCTATGCTCTCCAACTCTTTCCAGGAAGTGGCATTGTCTGAAGCAAAGGAGAGCCCCTATGGCTCTGCACTCCTCTTCTGAGAAGGGGCACAGTAACGCTAGGGGTGTGTAGCTATCAACTGTGGCCCAAGCAATGGGCATACTTTATTTCTCCATCAGAACCACACGCTGCCATCACAGAGGCTTCAGAGGTAGATATCTTCTCTACTTCTGAGTTGTTTAGCTTTACCACTCAAAGAGTGTGACCCCCAATTTTTTCTTATTTCCATCTCTCCTAATTTCAGCTGAGGTCACACTGTCATACCCAATCTGTGGTAGCTGCAGACTGACCAAGCTGTCTGACATCTGTGAAGATAAGGCATTAAGAATGAAAAGAATCCACTAGAAAAGTAGAATTCGTTGTTCTGATGTGCTGGGACTGTTAATCTTAATTACGTATATTTGGTTTTGATGGTGCCATGAAGAGGATTGGAAATGTCTAGGGAGATTGTAAGTGACAATCTTTTAATGGTCATCTAACATTTAAAAGGTCTGAGAAAGCTGTTAGATTATTTTCTTTTATAACATTATTTTTATCTTTGATGGTTTATTTTCACTTTGACATTAATATAAAAACCACAATTCACTGTCCCGAGCCCCTATTACAAATAACCTTGCTACAGCAAAGCAAATAGCTGTAAATGCCATCACGAAACACCTATGAGAAGTCAAAAATGATTAAGACAGTAGGTCCAGCCCGTAAGATGTAGTTACACAGTGCTTCCCTTTCATATGACTGTTACACCTTTGTAATTGTACCTCTGAAGAGTCAAGCCTCACCCAAGGCTTTACTGCTGAGTTCTGCCCCAGCTTGTCTGGAGCACATCAGTGATAGAACTTGGCAACACAGTCCTCTGAACTTCTTTCATGGATACAGCTTGAAGTGGGGAAATCATTCCCTCTACCATAGTATTTTTTTGTTTTCCCTATTAAATCAATTATGAATTTTACCTCCATTTCACACTGTGCCCACATATAGTGAAGAAAATTCCTGTCCTTGCTAGAGCTTGCTAGTCTTAAAACTGGAGAGTCTGTGCTTCCGCTATCTCTCTGGAAGCTGTATGATGTAGATAATATTGTTGACCTGTCTAATGCTGTTAAATGGTCCCTCCTAGTCTGTTTACAGTTTTCCTGCCAAGATGGGATCAGAACTATGACCTTTTGCCCCACCTCATATGTCTAAGCCTTAACTTGTCAATCATACCAGATTTTCTGCTTTTTCTGTGTTTCAGCAAGGTTATTATGGCACGCTAAGGCCATAAACCCACTTACTCTCTTGTGGAAGTCCAGCACATATGGTACTACTGACTCCTCTGATGCTTCCAGCATGATTTTCTGCTTGTCCCTCACAAGATCAAGGAGCTCCCTCACCCTTCTGCAAACAGGAGCATGTAAAGCATAAGCCACATGGTCTCTTCTGAGACCCCTTGACATGCAAGCAGAGATTGCTATAGTTATTTTTCTTCTTATCCCTACTTTTGGCTTTGTAGGTCTCAACATCACTTTGGCTGTCCAAGCAGACCCTCACAAACCCCTCCCCATTCTCTTGTCCTCACATTGCTAGTAATGATATAGGAAGATCTAGAAACTTCATTCCCAAAATCACGCAGAGTACTTTGAGGGTACTCAGAAAACATTTGTGTTTTGTTTGTGCATTTCCTTATGAATTTTCTTCTTAACCGATCTCAAAGGGCCATACCATCAGGTGACTCTATAATTCAGAATGGACTTAAGAAGGTACAAAATATTTTGTTTTGAAATACAGTAGAAATGATTCAACCAAACGGCACCTAATATTATCTGTGATCAAAAATAGACGAAATGGGAAGCAGAAGAGCATGTAAATTGGTAAAGAGGACAAATAAACTTTTAGCTGGTCACTTGTTTTGTCTCTAACAGTGGACAGTGCCAGATGAGGCAGAGGACATTTTAAGACACTGTGATGTATAATTATTAAACTTTGCTCATATGAAGTTTCTTTATAGCCCCTATCATAATATTCCTTGAAGCAGGAATCTCTCATTTATTTTTTTTTAATCTTAAACTTCTTTTTTTTCTTTTTATTGCTTTTAATAAATTTTACCTCAACTGAAGAAGCAGCCTTGCTTGTAGCCTTGAAAGGCTCTTTTTAGGTGGAAAGTTAATTGAAAGTTAGTAACGTCATGGAGAAATGTAAGGCAGAGGAACTCTGTCATAAAAGCCACATATCCTTTTTGGATATTGGAGTTATTTCTTTTTTGTTTCTTTTGGTCTTGCCTTCCAAACAGGTATTTAAAAATATATAGTACACATTGTACTAATATCTTGGAGAAAAGAAATAGTGGAAAAATCCCACAGAGTAGGAATATTTCTGTCATATATCATATGAATATTTTACGCTTCTGAACAAACATACTATCCTACTCATTGTATCTTGTACGAACTTGTGAGGGTCCCAGTTCCAGCTAAATTTAACTTTATTTCTTTGTTTTTCCTTTTATATACAATTAATTTTATTTATCTTAAGAGTCTTTTAAGGCACTGTTTTGTACAGGTGCTTAGGAAGAATCACATAAATACTTTTGATCTTCTAATTATGTAGTTTAATTTCACATCTGGAAGTTTTAACATGCAATGATTGAAAGACATTTTTAATCTGAAGAGAAAAGGGAGATCTTATTCAGTATGAAATCAGACTGACATGGTAACATTTGGATTAATGAATTTTTTGTTAATTTTAGAAGACTTACCTTCCAAAGTAATTTAAGGTTTCTGTGTTTGTTGATATTGCTTTTTAATGTGACAACTGTGACATGCATTTCCACAACAGATGGATTAATGTCATTTTTTTTAAAATTACTTCACCTAGACAGGTGTTTCCTGTATATGTTTGACATGAAATTAAACATTGCTCCAGATGTTCTGTTTGTAGCAAATCCAGTTAATTTTATTAGAACATTTAATCACAGATCAACAGTGTAGTAGAAATGCACTCTATGTGAAGCAGATATTTAACAGAACTTCGTAATGTGGAAGAATCTATATAGGGGAGAAAGGTACACAGTTTTGTAGGTGAATCCCATAAATGTATTGATGTTGCATGCTACATTTTCTGAATTTAGACCTGAAGTCATGTTATTTGCTTACCTAAAAGAATTTTCACACTGGATAGTTATTTTTGCTTGGAGGCTATTGATAGCATATATTCTTCCCGATGGTTACCCACATATATATCATCTCACTAATCTGAGGTAGAGTTTAAAAACAGTGTATTAGGAATTAGAAGAGATTCTTTATCTTTGAGTGTGGGGAGTCCTGCACTGTTTTAATGCTTGGTATCCTTCTGTTAATCTAGAGTTGCATACATTCACAAGTAATTGCCCTGCTTGCAATGCATGCACTAAGGTCTTTTATACCGAACTTAAATATCATTACATGCCTAGCTATTCTTCCATTAAGATTAGCTATAGATTTCCCATTAATTATTACATCAGATTTATTCATCATTAATAAATTAGATCTCTGTGTTCTGTCACGGACAACTTGGGCCTCATGAAACAGGTGAAGAAAAAGCTTGAATGCAGCCCTGGTGATTCCACGGTAAATGTAAAAATATTCATAATTTTTTACTTTGAAATATTAGTTTATGTATATGGACTAATAACAACTTAAACCCCTGTGATGATTGATGGTTTTTGTTGGCCCGTCACCTCATTGTATAGAAGTTTGTTTTAATGAGTTTCTCTAATGAATATTTTATATTGATACTTGGATGAATGGCATATGGTAAATGCAAGGTAAATTACAGCTCTTTAAATAAATATTTTTCATAAATTATTTATTTTGTGATGCCTGTATTGGTTAGATGTCATGTCAGATGAAGACTGGAAATTATTTACTCTAATACTTATTTGAGAGTTGAAAAAGTAAAAGACTTTTAATTATTAACAAGCTTCCAATATACTCATGTAATTTATGGGAAACTACCATAAATTGTGTAAGATTACAATTTTGTGAGGACAGTTTTATTTGTATCATGCAAAATAGAATAATCTCTTGTGTCTTTACAAGAAATTTTATTTATTCATACAAAAAATATTGTGCTGTTCCTGCTAAAACCTATTTTGATGAATTTCTGGCTTCCAAAGGATTATGAGTTCTTGTCAACTGCATTACTTCCATGATAAGTTCCTGGTTATTTTTGATAGTGCCAAAAATTAAAGTTAAAAATCAACAAGAACATACGCAGTGAATTGAGTGCCCTTGGTTTGTGTTGGAGTCCACAACTCTGACAAATGAAGCTGCAGAACATATCTATTTCAATGCTTAGTAATGACCCAGTTCAAGATCCCCCCTGAATTATTCCCACAGTTATTATTCTCACTGAAATTAGAGAAAATTAGATAGATATGCCAATGCCTACCATATAAAAACAAACCACACATGTGCAAGACAGCCACTGGAACACAAGCACAAAACTGCAACACTGTCTAGATACAGTAATCTTTAAATGTGCCATGTTAGAGATGAATACAGTTTATTTGTTCTCACCTGAATACAACTGGCCAAAAATGGGAGATTTTAACTTCAGACATCACCTACCATGCATATTCTTTGAATACTAGGAGCTAATTTCATGACTAATATATTCCATATGCAACAAATTGACACTAATCAGAGACCAGGGCAAACAAAAAATTCTTCCAGTATTTTTGGAACCTCCTTTACCTAGACCATTTAAAACCAAGACAATAGTGCATATTTTATTTCCCCCAAACCGAATATTTGCTCATATTTTAAAGAAAAAAAAATAAAATTTGAAGATGATATCTAAAAGCGATAGATGATTGCTATACTGATATTGCTATGAATATTTGCCTTAGAAACTATTCAAAGAAATGGTACACTTCATACATTAAGGCTGTCGACAAATTCAGGCAGCCATTCATATAGAAATCACATATAAGCTGTGTTTTCTGTTTTCTTTCATTTTGTTTTCTCACAATTATACATCCTTTCCTGAAGAATGCTGACCTGTGTCTATGCCCAACCCCTTTCAAAAATTACACCTCATATTG